>NC_134831.1:170542711-170608789 GCF_004210375.1 Tachypleus tridentatus
ACGATCTATGTTAGTGAGAAACCAGTATTCATTCTTAGATCAGAAACTTGTTTCTCATTTTAAAAAATATAATTCACATGTGGGTTTTGTTTGAAAGTGAAATATTTACATAGATCACAGAAGTATTCCTTTAGAGTTTAGACAGTATCATGTAGTATAGAAATGACCTACGTTTCAGAGCTGTTTGTTAGTTTTCCTGCAGAACATGTTAGCTTTTAATAAGAACTGATCATCAAAGTATAAGCTATCTCTAGTTGTGGATGAATGTGCGTGAGAACAATTATAGGAAGAGTTTACCACTATTGGTGTATCATTTAAGAGTTTTATATAAGAAGCGCTGTTATTGTTAACAGATCTAATTCAGTAACACAGACACACTTCAAAATTAAGACGGCAAGTGCAGGTAGCCTTCATGTAGCTTTGCGTGAACATCCAACAAACAAATATATTTTAATGGGAACTACGAATACATGTGCGAGTGTTTCATGTTATTGCGGACGGTATTAATTAGGGTTTGAAATTCTTCAGAGATGAAGATTCCACATCAACACTTTATATAATATATATATGTGTGTATGTGTGTGTGTAGTTTTTGTTTTACTCAAGTATGTATTGATATAATTTTTCATTCTTCGCAATCATTCTTGGGAGTAACTTATAAGGCTCAAGAGATAACAAATAACTTATTTCCACGTGTTAATTCATTGGAGTAGTCAGAAACTAGATAATTATATTTAGTGTTTATAACCTTACATTAGACATGGACTAAACAACCAAGTTACAGAACTAAAGGGTCAAATGTAGCCATTCCTAACTTAGAATTTCCGATAAGAGGAAGGGTGTGCTTGTGTGTTTTCTTATAGCAAAGCCACATAGGGCTATCTACTGAGCCGAACGAGGGGAATCTAATCCCTGGTTTTAGCGTTGTAAATCCGGAGACTTATCGCTGTACTAACGGGCGCGAGAGGAAAGGCAACCAGTCAGTAGCGCCCTTCAATTACTTTTAACCAATATTTTGGATCTAAATCGTAGGTTGAACCTTAAACCTTCTGAGTAGAATACTATACCCTAACCCAGGATGTAACACTATCCTCTAATCCAGAGTAAAACATAAACTCTTAACCCAGAGTGTAACACTAACCCCTAACCCGGAGTAGAAAACTAATCCCTAACCAAGAGTAAAACATTAACTCTTAACTCAGAGTGGAACATTAATCTCTAACCCCTAACCCAAGGGGGAACACTATCCTCTAACCAAGGGTTATTTCTGGCTACCTTGTTTCAACTGAAGTTTAATATTTAATATAATTGATAATACACACATTCTGTTCAACTGAATTAAAAAATTGGAATAAATTTTTAAACAACAAATCTTATTTTGTATAAACTTTTCACAAGAATCATTTTTCTATTTATTATATATGCAAATACATAGAAGATCATATATTAACATTTTGTAACACAACATAATAATCATATACTTTGTCTTCTCTAAAAAAAGATCTATTTGTGAATTTCATGACGCAAAACTAAACAAGGGTTATCTGTACACAAACAACTAGTCTTCATCATTCATAGCCAGAAAGTAACGTACTTCTTGAAAGAAAATTTTTTATCTTGGTCGTAATTATTTCACTATAGTGAAGGATTTACTACTATTTTAATAACGATGTTTATTTAAGTTAAATTTGGATTTAGAAACGTACATACCTTACACTTTTAAATCTGTATTGTGAAATTCCCGCCTATTCACCAAAGTTGTAGAAGATTCTCGAGCGTAAGAATCAACATTTGTGTACGTAAACACTGGTGCATCGTTTATATTGATGTGCAGGCTTAGATTTCTAGACAGTCTTCTCATGACTGTAAATGTAACCAAGGCAACGCACCGAGAGACAGCGTATATATATTGTTGGTATGCTGTAGTTGTGGTGCAATAAACCTCGGTTTGGTTTCTTTTGGATTTCGTGCAAAGCTACTTGAAGGCTATCTGCGTTAGCCGTCCCTAATTTAGCAGTATAAAACTAGAGGGAAGGCAGCTAGTCATCACCACCCGCCGCCAATTCTTGAGATACTCTTTTACCAACGAATAGCGGGATTAACGTAACATTATAACGCCCTCACGGCTGAAAGCGCGAGCTTGTTTGATGTGACGGGATAAACCTCGGAAACTCCACGTATGATTGTTATAACAATTATTAGTCGGGAACTTAAGACATTTGACCAGGAAATTTTATAAACCATTTTAACTTCGGCGAATTAACATCAGGCATTAATAGTTTTACAAAGACATTATATAATTTCAGCAGTGAAACATTCGACGTGCGATTAACGAAGAACGCAGGACCAGCTAACTCTCTGTTAATTGAACTGTATCTATACATGTATAAACTCGAAATTAATTCGCTCATTGTGAATCCTCGATAAGACATCAAAGAATTTCCAGACCAGGTAGAAGATTCATTATTGTTTGTAAGTTTGTAAAACCTTTGTACATTGATTATCATTTATAATAATCGTTATTAAGTATTGTGTTATTATTTGTATATTAAAACATATTATATTAAAAAAGAAACTGTGTTGTTAATCTTGTTGACAAGTTTTAGAAATTGGACACATATAAACATTTAAATTTTAAATCTAAGTTATCATTTAAGTCAGTTTTAGGCTGTTTGAAAATTGTAATATGTAACACTATGTATTCTAACAACGAATGACGTAGGTTAGATATTTTATCCTTTAACGTTTACACATTTAAATTAGCTGACAAGAAAAGCAAGTAAGTACATTTTTTATGCAAGCTGCTTCGTCTGATCCTAAGGTTCGATTTCAATAGAACAAATAAAAAGGTTTACTTTGTGGTTAACTAATAAGAAACATCTCTAGTAAATTGATTGTTAACGTGCAGGACCTATTTTAAATAATAATTTACCTACTCTTCCTATGTTTTAAAGTTTCACGTAAAATGACACAAAGTCAGTAATTCATAGTTAAGCATTTTTCAACTGAAAGGAATAGTGGATTGTCTTGTCGCTTTTATGATGCACCTAGGACTTCTTAGTGCAAAGTGGGTTTTGAGTCAACAACAGTTTCATGGATTCACAGTAAAAGCATGCTACCACTTGGCCACACCACATAAGAGATTAGCAGATATAAACCTCTTCTACAAGTGTTACTGTGTAAAACGTATAAACAAACTAAAGAGTATCCATTCATTATTGAACATTTCTGTATTTACTGGAAAACTTCTAAAGTTATCTGTCACTGGCACACTACCACCACCGTCTATACTAAGAGTGTTACTGTTACTTTTATAATACACCCATATCTTAAAAGTACATAAAAATATTTTGGGTCACAACACAGACGTGAGGCAGGATTTCCAGCCCCAAATCTATCACAAGGTTAAGCCTTAAATAATGAGATACAAAACAGTAATTATGTATTTCGTTGTCTTTATTTTAAGTGTCAGGTACTATAACTCTTACATTCTGGATTATTTAACAATTATAAACCAAAACTTTGTAAAACAACAATAATAGGAATGATGAATAGTGTTGGATATTATATTAAGGTAAATACTTTAAACATTTTGAGGTTGATATATATATATATATGGACCTAAACTGTTAGAGATAAAACTTATACTTCTGGAAGTATTTTCATTTCATGTTTTAACTACAAAATCTACAATTATTCCAGTGTAACCTTTTTCTTGTATCTAATATATTTCCAGATTATGTTTATAAATCACTATTTTATGAAAAAGAAAATATATTCGCAGAAACAAGAGAACACTTATACTTAATTTTCAATGAAACAATTACATACACACACACAAAAAAGACGTACTAATCTACACTTTTAAAGATTACATTTGTAAGAACAAGGGAACAGTTGTACACCATCTTAAGTTTTTTTCTATAATTTGACGCCAAAGGTTTTCATCTTGATCATCCTGTTATTCTTCATCAGATTTTTCTTCCGAAGAAACTTCATGTAACTTAACATCATCTATTTCTACAGTGTCAAAATCTTCAGAGAGCCTTTCTGTGTTGTTTTGGGATTTCTGTTCCATTTTGTTTGGCAGATTGCTCGAAGCTAACAAAAGTAAATATTTTACAAGGACACTGTTTTCACAATATGCAAAGAGTACCTCTGGAAACTTCATTCAGGGAATTTGCTTGAGACCAGATCCAACCATTTCGTTCATACACAGGAAGTTTAGTTTGAAACATGTTAGAAGTATTTTGTTAAAACATGCTACAAGTATGTTGTCACCATAGGGAGAAAGTTTGGTTGAAACATGCCACAAGTATTTTGTTAATATGCACAAAGTTTTGTTTGAAACATGCTACAAGTTTGTTGTCAACATACAGAGAAAGTTTGATTGAAACATGCTACAAGTATTTTGTTAATACGCACAAAATTTTCTTCGAAAACCGGTATAATAGTTAGTTTGGAAATGATTTACAAGGATTTTTTAACACGCACACTCGTTGAAAATGTTTATTGACATTTTACTAATAAATAATTTTCAGAATGGTTTTACCTTAAGATATAAATAATTTTAATGAAATCTTCGCAAGCGTAGGCCTATTCTTAGTTGTAGTAGCAGTTATTAAGATAAGTATTGCGGGCCTTGTTACGCTCAGTACGTTTAAAATACACGTCATAAAGTTCAAAATACGTAACGAAAGTATTACACAACACAGACAATTACAATTTATAGGTACTTTTAGGTTATTATTTTAATGTTGTAACTTAAACGTTTGGTATTACTCACTATAAAGATATTTTGCATAACTGCGTTTAGCCTAAACATTTTCTGTCTCTGATGAAACCTCAAATTTTCTTGTTTTCTAATACACATACAATAGTTAGCTAGTTATTACTTAATCAGTTAGTTGGTTATGAAGTTTTCAGAGTTGTTGATGAATTACAGATATATTGAGTGTAGGCGCTTAGTTATGAGTTGTTGCCATAGATACGAAAGGAAATGTAAGAAGCAACAGCTATTCATTTTGTGATTTAGGCCTATCGCTTGGTTACCGTTAGTTCTCAAAGTCGCGTAACCTGTAAAATTTTCGGTTTGTTAAATAAAACATTTTCCTTTAATTAAATGGAAGAACTTCTGTTTTCAGCACTTCGGCCATAATCCCAAATTTTTCTCGCAGAAGAAGTAGATTTTATAAGTATTTAATTAAAACAGTTAAAGAGTTAAATAAGTATCAAGTGAACCCAAAATGATAAAAGAATGACCGATATACCTGCATTGCAATTCGAAGAGCTCTGTCGAAACACAATTCGATCCTCCAATCCAGTGGTTATAGGTGACATTTTGTTATATATTTTTGTATAATATCAGTATCCAAGTCCTCTGGCGAATGATAAAAAAGATTATGAATACTATAGGAATATATGGTTAATTTCTTAAAACAATTTTCAGTCACTTAACTTTTGTGTTCAAAAGCAATTAATTAAACTGTTAAATAGAGGTCGATACTATTGCTTTTGATACAGATACTGATATGTTAATAACATAAAAAGCGGAATTTTGCCATTATCAAATCACACACCGAAACCAATAAAAAGTGTAAGTTTATTTCATTTAGATATAAATAAAATATTTTTTAAAAACATAATATCAAGTAGGGTTCCTAGGACTAATTGGCTAAATCACATTATCCAAAAGGCATTTCTTTTTGCTTAACACGTAAAGCCACATAATAATGACCTTATTTAACTTCTTTTTGTGTCGTGTATTAGTTATCTTTTTCTGAAACCGTTGTTTCACAATTTAAATATAAGATATCACCGTAGAAAAACGTTTTCGGTTATTTTATTTTCAATAGAACTAACTATCCTCGCCAACAATGCGTAATATATAATATTTGTTCAATTATCTTACAGTTAAGGCTAAGTTTTGACAACAGACAACGTGATTCTGTGCGTTTCAGATTCGTTAAATAGATGGCAATACTATTTCTATATTTGTAAATTAGTGTAACTAATAATTAAAAGAAAACGTACCGGGTTATAATGACGAACTGCTTTTTCTTTGATTACCGTATATCCATCCCCACCGTTTGCTAAGTAAGCCGGCGTTATCACAGAATAAATCTCACTCGTTCACGGGGATGAAACGAGGAACACGACACTTTGTACATTTGACCAACAGACTCACTACTCGCTGACCAGAAGGTTTTGTGATGTCGTAAGTCACTTTCATTCCTAAAAGAATTATTTTATGTGAAATAACTTGTACAAGTTTTATTATCTACGTCCATTCTAAAGCGTGCATTACTACAGAACACAAAATCTGTTTGATAGGCTTAGATGTAATATGCTTAATACTTAGGTAAGAAATTGGATACAAAGTTCAATGGACTTCAGTGAGAGTTTAAAATCTAATTTATTAGATCTCCAGAACCTATTTACATGAACTATCTTTTAACTCTCCGTTTGCTATAACTAATGAATAAAATAGATTGGATCTGGCCAGGTGGGTTAAGGCGTTCGACTCGTAATCTAATGGTCGTGGGTTCGAATCCCTGTAGCATCAAACATGCTCGTCCTTTCAGCCGTGGAGATGTTATAATGTTATGGTAAATCCCACTATTCGTTGGGAAAAGAGTAGCCCAAGCGTTGGCGGTGGGTGGTGATGACTAGCTGCCTTCCCTCTAGTTTTACACCGCTAAATTAGGGACAGCTAGCGCAGATAGCCTTCGTGTAGGTTTGCGCGAAATTCAAACACAAACAAACAAATTAGATCTTCAAACTTCACTGAACCTTTTTTATTACGTTTTTATTATAATTATTATTTTCTTTTATCTTCTTTATTCGAATTTAAATCAGAACGTATGCAGAATATTGGCCAAACGATCTGGTTAGAGATTCATCTTTATACTTCAGAATGGGGACTGCCTTATAATGCATCAAATCTTTACTTCTTGTACGCTATACCAATGCCTCAACCAACGGAGATAAAGGGTCGGCTCCTAGCTACAGCTAGTAAGGCACTTCTTAACAAGTCATAAATGGCAGAGTCAAATATACTAGTCAGGCACCGCCGGAAAACTCACACGCCACACAACAGGCCTGTACCATACAAGTGTCAAGACTCATCTAAGAGTTGGTGGTGGATGCTATTAACTAAGTGCCTTTTTTATAGTGAATATTCAAAGTAGACAACAAGATATTAGTGTGTGAATTATATTTGTCGTTAAAACTATTTAAAACTGTTTTACCTGAAATTTGAAGAAAGGCACCAGGTGGATCCTCAGCATTCAAGTCATATTTGTGAACTGAATATTCCATCACGCTCAGCAGGTCTTTTCCATACAGTTCCACTATGTCAAAGGTGTTCCTAAAAAGGTGCGACCGTCAAAATATCTTCCAACATAATGTCTCCTAATAAAAAGAAATAATTCTTGAAGTTACCTTTTGGAAGCTATGCTAACATTCAATCTTTGGTTACATCAAAATGTGTTTACTATCACATAATAGGTATAAAGTATCTAAGTAAGACATGCTACCGGTAATTTTAACTTAATCACCAGTGCTTGCTAGCCCGTGGATCTGTTAGTGATACAAAGGAAGAACTGATTTATTTCATTAATGAAATAATAAAAAGTATAACGTTTTATAGATATTTTTAGGAGGTAAAAACTTTGCTTCTTTTTTTCTAATATTTATTCATTATTTTCTAGTTTTTATTCATTACTAATCTGAGTTTTATTCTGGACCATTCTCAAAGCTGATGTGAAACTAACTTGTAAATATGAGACTATTCCAAAACTTAACACTGTCAGTTAAAAATGGTGGTTAAATCTCCGCAATCCGGAGATCGCGGGTTCGAATTGCCCATTACACAACATGCTCGCCATTTCAGCTGTTGATGCGTTATAATTTAACAGGCAATCTCGCTATTCGTTTGTAAAAGAATATTCCAAGAATTGGCGGCAGGTGGTGCTGACTACCTGCCTTTCCTCTAGTCATTTCATAAGCACTTTTCAGTTAAAGATACAGTAAAGGAGATAAAAAAAAAAGGGTCTAACTTGCACGTTACCCGCTCAGGTCCAGACAGACACACAAGTTAGCTTCAAAAGTGTTCCTGGGGGATGTTGGACTAAGATAGTCATTTAATGAAATTATCCGTTTGTTAAAAATTACTTGTTGATTTCCAGTCAGTGACAGGATTTCTCATACAAAGAAAAAGGGGCGTTATCCATATTTCCATATTTAATGTGTTTTGTTTTTTTTGTTCAGAAATGTCTACATTTCTTCATACTTCATTCACATAAACTTTCTCACGGCATTGGCACATGATGTAACGGGAACGTCTTGCTTCTTGTCCTTAGGTATTGAAGACATTTAACATTTTGTCTGGGAGCTTAATGTAAATATTGTAGTCAGTATAAAGTGTTTTCATATTATCGTTGGTTGGTATTCCCATGACATCATGGAAACATGTTCTTCCTTCCTGCTCCAAAGTTGGTGAGTTCTAGCGAAAAGAAGAAAGTCGTAGAAAATGAATTCATTGAAAATAAAAAGATATTTTATTAATTTTGTATGCAAACGTTGTGAAGTGACTTATTCTATTAGCTGTAACAAAAACGTGAAGAAATAACAGACGTTTTGACTGGTTTATAGTGCCTTGAAAAATAAGTGAACATAATTAAAAGAGTCTGTCCATGTACAGTGTTTAAAGAGGACAGATCATATGTTTAACATGATGCCAAAATATCTCAGATAGGAAGTTTAGATGTTTTCCAACATGACAAACCAACAAGAATATAAAAATGCTTAAAGTTGTAGTAAATAGAGTGTTTATATTATACCATGCAAATTATTTGAGAAAGGTTATGTGGGTGGACCGTGAACAGTGTGTACACCAGAGTTTCTGAAAATAAATATACGTCAAGTGTGGAAACACATCAAATCAACAAAGGTTTATATAAAACCTTATCTACACAGAGAGAAGAATCGTCGAGAGTTCTTTAAACCAAAGTCTGTCTAATTTCAACATTTCTCAAGGTCACTTTAAGCTGAGAAACTTCAATGTTCATGTCATTTCTGGGATCACATTGTTGATCACTTTTCCCGCCAAAAGATAAATTGTAACTGAAAAGAACATTCGAATGGGTTGATACCAGTTTCTCCAGTGACTACACTTCTGCCATTCTGTTTCTTTAATGGGGTTTTTCGTTAAATCAACTAATTATTACTGTTGAGGGGTTTATTCCTTGTTATTGTAATCAGATATTGCAGTCACAACAGCTTCCTCAAAAACCGAAAAGACTGAAACCCACACGATACAGAAAATAAATAAATAAACACATAGAATTTTCGAATACTTTTTAGTATAACAAAAGGTGGAGTCAGTTATCTTCATGAGGAACTCACAAAACAAAAAAAGTAGAATCCGTTATCTTCATAAGGAACTCACAAAAATAAAAAAAGTAGAATCCGTTATCTTCATGAGGAACTCACAAAAACAAAAAAAGTAGAATCCGTTACTTTCATGAGGAACTCACAAAAACAAAAAAATAGAATCCGTTACCTTCATGAGGAGCTCACAAAAACAAAAATGTAGAGTCAGTTTCCTTTATGATGATGTAAACAAAACAAAAAACTCGGATTGTTTACATATTTTTTTGATTAAAAGAAACTTAAAGTTTGGTTGGGTTGCTTTATGAGTGAACAAGATGTGTAGGTAGTTTCGTTTATGAGACATTTTACCATTATTAATTTTCTCATCAATGGAAGCTCTTATTCCTCCGGAATTCCAAATGGCAATCGCATATTTGTTCCATTGAGTGTCTGTGGGTTCTCGGATGTATTGGTTCATTGCAGCGTCAGCTAAAAAGTTACCAAGATTACACTCTTGCATTCTACATAGGGTCCTGTCACCCCTTAACAACACATTTGTTCGTCCAACTTTCTTTTTGCTAATTTCCTCGACTTTTTCTTTGTACGGAACCAGTGCTGCCAACGTATCCGGATCTATAAAAACAAATGTTAAAGAACTTTTTAAAACTCTTTTCACTGGTTTAATCTTGAAGTTTATAAATAACCTAAAACATGCAAAAGTCAAAGCATTAAAGTTATATTACTTGAATAACAACTTTAGATTAGTTTTCTAGTGCATATTACCACTTCCCTGCATAAGTCCATGTGTGAAGTCTAAGGGCTTATAATACTAAAAATGTTTGTATACACATAAAATTGTAGACTTAAACAGATTCTTTTCTTGAACATTAAATGAACAAAGTGTAAGTGAAGAAGGCCTTATAGCATTTGTGATTCTTAGAGCTTTCTGAAGGCTTAATGACAGAAAAAAGAAGGACTCTGAGATCCAGTGACTGAATTCCAAGTAACTTGTCAGTCAGTGTCAGAGGTAATTGGAAAAAGTGATAAGGAAAACAAAAGATCGAATGCTTCCCACTGTGAATGTAACTAATATCAGTGATTGATTTCAAGTATTTTTTGGTTATGCAACAGCCAAAACAGATAACAACCGTTCAAGGATCTTAAAACACTTACACATTTGTTTCAGTGTTTGTTAAAGTTTTGTTGGATGAGGAGCTGTTATCATCTATGATTATTTTAGAAGGATAGACTAAACATACATGATACTTTGTTTGGTGGACGTGCATTACTACGTTATGAATAATTATTATTTTAGAAGGATAGACCAAACATACATGATACTTTGTTTGGTGGACGTGCATTACTACGTAAGACCCTCGCTGGTACAGCGATAAGTCTACGGATTTACAACGCTAAAATCAGGGGTTCGATTCCTCTTGGTGGACTCAGCAGATAGCTCGATGTGGCTTTACTATAAGAAACCATACACACACATTAGTACTAAGTATCACAAAAGCATTCTCTTCCGTCTTTCACGAAATGCAAACGTGTACACAAACGAACAAGCTACTTGACAAGTATTATCTGATAGTTTCTGTAACTCATTTCAAAGCAATGAGTGGAATGAAAATTCTAAAGAGCAAACTCAGACATACAAAGAAGCATCTAAGAAGCACACGATAATTCAGTCTCCACCAACACACAGATTGTCAATGGGGACAAAAAATCAATCTCTTCACTACTGAGGAATGTTTAACCACTGTTACTTCCAATAGCTTCAATTTTTGTAACTAAAAGTAACATAAATATCTTCTGTTCCATTGATAAGAAAATCAACAAGAGTAAACAGAAGATTAATATTCCAAAATAAGGAATCATTTGGCCCCATACCAAGGCTGAAATTCAAGAAATGTGCAAGTCTAAATAAACCACCACTAAGTAGAATTTCAAGCAAATCAACACTGATTGGTCAGACAAGCGAGACAAATGTTTTTAGCTTGCTAATTTTACCAGTTATAAGGTCTTTTACTGCCTGACGAAAGACGTCTCCCAAAACTTAGTAAAGAATAAAACTAGAAAAAATTGCATCGAAACGTTTCAGTTTATTACCAAACGCACTGCTGAGAATCATCTTCAGTAATGGTTGTCGTTGCTATTGATAATGGCTATGTTGTCGAGGTTTCCATGAAAGCTGGTGAAAGATTAAGGCGAGGAAATGTCCCGGTATCAGAACTACTCCTAGTTCAAAGTCACACCAAACATGTTCGCCCTTTCAGCCGTAAGGGCGTTATAATGTTACCATGAATCCCACTATTCGATGGTAAAGGAGTAGCCCAAGAGTTGGCGGTAGGTGGTGATGATTAGCTGCTTTCATTCTAGTCTTACACTGCTAAATTAGAAACAAACTAGCGCAGAAAGGGCTCGTGTAGCTTTGCGTAAAATTCAAAACAAAGAAACTAACCAAACCTAGTTTTAAGATGTTGTTAAACCCCAAGAACAAAGATTAGGCAAACCAAAAAACGCTTAATGAGGAACAATGTTATTAGATCATGTGGATTCGGGAAGCGTTGATGGTAAACAAGAGAGAGACTGAGGTGTTATGTCAGGGGTATAGAGTTACATCATGAAGAGACACAATCAAGGGCATTTCTTCACATTCATATTATCATGAAATCTTAGGTCTTGATAGAATCTTTGGATTATTGATCGATATGTGGTGGCCATGGCAACCAAAAACTACTTGCTGGAAAATATTCATTATTTCTTCTTCATCACAGGAGTAAAGAAGGAAAAGCACTTAACCCTAGTGCACAAAGTTGTTGAAGAGACGCTTGTGCACGAACTTTGTTTACCCTGAAGACTCCCCAGATGAGGATCACAAAGACAGACTATGATCTGAATAATTTATGAACATTATTTACTGTTTGTCATAAGTGGTGTAAACTATACGGAATATTCAGTTACATAGGAAATGCTGGATTGAATATAACTTAAAATGTTAACATCTTCAAAAGAAACGATTTAGATGTAAGAAGAACTATTATCAATCACAAGTATCATAGACCGTTTATTGTCTTCAAGAAACTTATTTTTGTAACTAACCTATGAAAAATTAACCTTTAAAATATTCAGTACGTTGCGTAAACTATGTTAACGACCTTTAAAATATTTAATACATTATTTAAACTATGTTAACGACCTTTAAAATATTTAATACATTATTTAAACAATGATACCGGCTTTTAAAACTTTTTGCCGGAATTTTTCAGAAACTTTTTAACTGAAGGTTCTATAAGAAAAAGTAACATTTTATTTTCCATGTATACAAAGGAGAAAGTTGCCCTCAAATAACAGCTTTTGTTCATTCTTGTAGCCCTCTAGCAGTACTAGGGTACGTTTCAAGTTTTAAAATGTTAAAAATGGGTTTTCGATATTTGTGGTGGGCACAGCACAGATGGTCTAATGTGCAACTTTGTGCTCAACTATAAAAAAACAGCAACAAATAACCTTAATACTTGTATTAGTTTTATTAAACAGAAGTGGTTATTATTATTATTCTATATACGGAAGAAACGACGTCACTGAAAAAATCTCAACTTTAATAGATGCTGTTTAATTTTAACCTAGTGGTTGTGGCGTTCGATTAGCGGGATCGAAACCCATCGCTCTTTCAGCTTTAACGGCGTTGTAATGTAACGGTCAGTACCACTATTTGTTGGTAAAAGAATAGCTCCAAGATTGGCGGTGAGTGGCAATGCCCACCTGCCTTCCTTCTAGTCGATCACATCAAAATCAAGACGACTAGCTCAGGTAGCCTTCTAGTGGTTTTATGTGAAATTAAACAGATAAATAAACATGTTTACCTTCTTTAGTTGTGTTGTCCAGAAGAATCGGGTTTCCTCTCCAAGATGTTAGCTTTCCGTTGTCGTCGAAGGAAACCTGTAGGTAACCGAGGTATTTACCAAAAGCAAAGTCTTGGACCACCACAGCCTTATCACCACCTTCGTTATCAACGACGATCGGGTATTCTCCTGCGGGTTTTCCACTGAAGGTGGTTCTCCTGGGTATACAAGTAAAGATCAGAGTGGTTGCTAAATAAAGTATTACATAAATCATTAGACCAGCTGTAACCTGGCTTGTCTTTGTACTTCTACACTTACGTTTCAACCCAATTTTCTAAATGAACAATCCTTTCGTAACTATTTCTCTCAGACGAAGTGCCAGCAAGAAGGTACGTTATAAATACTTTTCGTCAGTTTATTTTAATAAGACTTACCACAAAACCAAATGTGTGTATGTTAGCTAAAATCAAAACTATGATTTGCTTCGTCCCTACATAACAATGTGTTTATCTGAATTATAATTTCATATATTTTATTTTACCATTAATAACCAACATTTAAAATTTTATTTATTTTAACCGCTGCATTACTTCTAAATTTAAATACTTTTAAAGACTAGAAATTTAAGTAAAATTTGTAATCGATGACTGATATAGCACAAGCCTACGAGTTTAAACTCCGTAAAAGTTGTTTTGGTTTTAATAACTGATTTTCTATAATTCAGCTACGCAGATCAAATTGTTATTTCGTTTACCACAGTGAACATTTTTATTATTATATTTGGGTTCTAGAACGATCGATTGACTCTCACGACGCGATTAGTCTAGAGAAATCTATAGCCAATGGTTGTTAGCATTTTAAACATAACAAACTGTGACCCGATTTCAATGAAGATGATTCACTCGTGTAAAAGTAAATATGACGTTTTGTGAAAAATATGTATGTGATGGAGAAAAATGACATCATTTTCGGATTCAACGAAAGAAGTTACTGCAAAAATTTTAAGACAATAATACCGTAGCAGGCATATGTAATCTTCATATATATAAAACTTTAATTATAAATAAAATATTTAATTATTATAGCGACATCTAGTGAGGAGATTGCAATTTAAGCATGCCTGTATATAAAAGGTATTGGTATGTCCACCAACAACAATATCGATTCCTTTGACCTTCTTGGCAATTTCTTTATCTTTAACAAACCCGGAATGTCCAACAGCAATAAAGATATCAATTCCCTCTTCCTTCATCTTGTCAACCTCTTCCTGAATACACTCAATTTCATCTGTAAACACCAGTTGCTCTGAAAATCAAAAGGTTGAAACATAATAACATAATATATTATTTAAAATGTTACGTAATAATGGTCGTCTCTGCTGTTGATACAAGCTAAGCCTGAAAGCACTACCTAAGGAAGATGATTTCCATTGTTACCATAAAACAAATGTGAAAATATTACAAGTTAATGACTGTCTCTGCTGTTAACAGTGCTAATGGTGATGGTGGGGAACTTTTAATGTTAATAACATAAGCTTGAAAACGTTTACACAAAATATGCTTGAATATATTACGTGTGTAATAGTTATATATTATGGTTCTAATATCTAGTAACAGCAAAAGTACAAAACTGAAACAAACAACGAATTTTAATCTTTATAAGAAGGAACGTAAGGAAAATATATTTAATCAGCTTTATTTATAACCACGTTGACCTTTAGTTTCACTGTTAGTTTTAATTGGAGTCAACACTAATTATAGACAACACTTTATCTAATGTTCTGCACGTATAGGACGCACATACCCTAACGTTCTTATATTACCTCATGAGACAAGGTTAGTGGACGTGTAGACACTTATATAAGCAGAATATTATTTTTTTTCCAATATACAGAGATGTCGCTAAGCGCTAATATATATGGGCCCTAATTTTGTAAAACCCTAGTGGCAACTATGCCAATAAACCTTACACAAGTCTTCTATTATTTTACGGAAAAGTTGGTTGCGATAAACGTGTGTAACATTTTTAATTTTCCTTTGTGATAATGGAAAGTATTGTAAATAAAAAGAATATATTTACTAGTAGAAATGACGCTTCATCTCGTGATAAGATGACCCTTGATAAAATATATTCTATATTTCGAAGTCAGAAAACTATGATTTTACTGTGGTATATTGAACCAAACGCTTTCAAGAAGAGTACCTTGTTTTACTCCTTAGCTTTGTTATCGGTTGACCAAAAACATCTTGATATGAAGAAAATAATTAACGATAATTGGATTGTTAACATAACAAATACTGGAAAATATAGCGGTTGAATTTTGTAGTAATTCTGAAAAAATGTCCATAAAACACACATAAAATATAATTCACCACTATTTAAACTTAATCAATATCTAATCAATCAACAGTGAGGATCTAGATTTGACTACTTTACCAGTTAGAGACAACAGTTTAGTTTCCGGTGTTATATATCCTATGACTCCAATCTTTTCTTTCCGACTTCCAAGACTATGGACTTATCAAACTTTCCTTCCATGGTGGGTTCTTTGCTGGCGTTTATATTGCAACCGAGTACAGGAACTTTTGATTCAAGTTCCTCAAGAAATGGGACAATACCAGCAATCCCATCATCGAACTCGTGGTTTCCAAAGCTCTGTAAAAATATTCTGGATAATTATGATATTCACAGAGCTAAACATCTGAGTCAGAACACATACAAAAATTTATTCAGTTACCGTATTTAACCCTCGAATTCCTATATGTTATAACGTGTATTACCGGTTTGTAAATTCACTCATTTTAAATTTAAAATACACAGAGTTCCACCAATAAATCTTGGGATTAACTGCAATATTGGTAGAATTGTAAAATTCATTTTGTATGTAAATCATACGTTAATATGGATCTTTAACTAAACAAGGATTTAATTAAGTTCAACTTAAACTCTTAGAGTCATACATATTGTACTATCCAATCTCTACATGTGACTCACACAAGTTGGCAGTTCAGCTAAGTTTATGTTGAGTCTGTTACCATAAACGGTGTCCTTCTGTAGACATTACAACTTAGTTATTTAGATTTTGGTACAAAGTTGAAAATAAGTTTCTCCAGGCGCTCTTTGTAACGTGCTGTTCATTTTATCTAAGTTTAATGATATTTTATGATTTACAAAATTATACAAAAGACTAAATGCTATTTTCGATCGTTCTTTCATCTCATACTCTTAAGATGTGCGTTTGTCATGAAATGACGACGTTTTAAGCAACAGGGTGTAGTTTGTGTTTGATAAACACCAGCTGCTGAAACCTCCTGTTACTATGTGAAACACAAGTGTGTTTGTACAGACGAAGGATGGATAACTTCACCGCTATATTCCCCCCCCCGAACATTTTCAATAGAAGGGGTGGGGTAGGGAATTTATTTTAAGCAGATTTCTGAGTAAGTTGTAGTGTACTTAGGTTATTTATTCTTCATTGTTCTGTTTGATACTATTCGTTACGTGACACACATTTCTATTTCTATTAAGTTCAGATGATTCAGAAAGCTTTTGATGTGTTCGACCAACAGTCGACACCTACTTTTGGTTGTTTCAAATGTCTTCGTTTTGTTTGACCTGCAGTAGACACGTACCTTAGGTTGTTTCAAAGGTCTTTGTTCTGTTTTAGCTACAGTCGATACCTACTTTTGGTTGTTTCAAAGGTCTTTGTTCTGTTTTAGCTACAGTCGATACCTACTTTTGGTTGTTTCAAAGGTCTTTGTTCTGTTTGAGCTACAGTCGACACGTAAGTTTGTTGGATTCAGAGAAATTCAGTATTTGACAGAATGGGTCTAGCTCATTCATACATTTGAAAATAACAAATAAATCGGTTTTTGTAAAGCGTCAAAAATTTATATCTCTGAGAAATAAGCAAACATTTTCTGTTATTGTGCTTTGAATAAATATTCCTACCATTGCATCATGGTCAAGTCTTTGGACAAAATCTGTTGCAACTTTCCATCTGTGGACACTGTACCATAGAGTTCCCTGGAAATAATCTCCACCATTCAAGAAAATCACATTTTTCTCCTTGCTTTGGATTTCTTTGACCTTCAGAAAATATGAAATATTAGTCACGGTTGAGAAAAAAAAACAAGAAAAATGTAATATATCGAACCCATAGTTTCTGAAAACCTTCAACTACTGCTAAGAATTCGTCACTTCCTTTTACTATATTTATTTTTCTAAGAAAACAAGTGTTATACGATACAATTCATTGAACAAACTCGGCATATCTAATTTTACGAATAATATAACCTCTTACTATCAGAGTCAGAGAAACTAGCCAATAAGGTAAATTGTTTTATTATGTGAATTAAGAACAAGATAAAATTTGGTGATTGAGAAAGTAAGACGTTAATTGTTTTGGCTTGTACAAAATTAACAAAAAGAAGCCCTCAAGACTTGAGATTATTTTAGAGTAAAATAAGCTACTAGATTATTTTTTTTCCTTTTATTACTTATAATTTTGTGCGCTACCAATAACAAGCGTGGGGTGCGCGTACACCCGATCTATATCAGCTTACCCTCAAATTGAAATGATTTTGTAGTAAACTAATTTTGGAAACTTTGGGCTGATCAAATACATCAATCAAAAAGGTTCGAACTTCCGATACTAAAACTGTAATTAGATCTCAAATCGGTCAAGAGATAGAGCTAAGAGGTAAAAATTTTTACTTGAAAAACTCAGCCGTTATGCCGCGTCTAAAAGCATCTCAAAAACCGTTATAACTGTCATTTTTAAGCCTATTAGATTCTGCCGGCGAGCTCTACGTCTTTGATTGGCACACAGCAAAACTACCTGGAGAACTTTTGAAAATATTCTTAGAGAAAATTAACTTTTTATTTTATTTTAAAGACAACATGAGAAGACAAAAGACAACTGAAATGTGAATGGACGTTGTGAGAACAAACATCGATTTTTTTCAAAATGAACACGAACTTCAAAGATAACAAATGATACTAACTAAACTATTTCATACCTAACTCACAACAGCAAAATGACCAAACAACAAGTTACAAATATTATTATCATAATGGACGTAGCATTAATGCTAGTATCTATTTATGTAATCAGAACTGAATCGCATCACAAACAAAGTTCACACTTTTGGTATTCAAGATTCAGACAATTATAAAATAGCCGTGTTATGTGCAACAACCATTTCTTTATCACGGAACACAATTATAAATAAAATATTCACAACATGAGCATGACTTTCTCTCGGAGGCCCGGCGTAGTCAAGCGTGTTAAGGCGTTCGACTCGTAATCCGAAGGTCGCGGGTTCAAATTTCCGTCGCGCCAAACATGATCTAATGTGTACGATCAATCCCACTATTCGTTGGTAAAAGAGTAGCCCACGAGTTGGTGGTGGGTGGTGATGACTAGCTGCCTTCCCTCTAGTCTTACGCTGCTACATTAGGGACGGGTAGCGCAGATAGCCCTTGTGTAGCTTTGTGCGAAATTCAAAAAAACAAACAAACTTCACTAGGATTGTACGTTAGGGTTTGATTTTATATTTATTGGTGTAATTTTAAATATACTGCTTATAAACTGAAGTTCTTTAAAAAACTATAATTTTTCAATAAACAGTAACAATTTGGATATATAAAAACATTACAGTTTATATCAGTAAAACTTATTTTTAATTCTGTATATTGAATCATTTTGATTACGTATGGAAACTACGATTAGTAATTAGTATCACAAATAGCTGTCCGTAGAGCGTCATTTGTGCTAGTAATGGAAATAACCCAATTCAGGAAACACTCAAGGACATGTACATTGACTTTATAAACGAATACCAAAATCCCCAGATGAAACTAAATTACATTTCAACAGTCAAACAGTCCATACCACACCTAGCACAACAGTTTATTAAAAGTCACTATAAATGTCGAAGGTTGTCTTGCTTCCATTTCCAAGAGACACGAGATAGGGAGCGCAATATTACATACAACTACTGTTGTTTCGGTTGTTACAGAAAACATGTTGAATATTCCTAGGATATACCTAAATTAGAAATGCCACAAACATGGGTATTGCTGTAATACATAAAACTACCTTATCTGTAACACAGATAGCGGTTAAATCGACCAACGAATGCATAATAATAGACATTCGTATTTCAAACAATAGAAGTGTATTGCTCTTCATTAAAAATAATAATTTTAATTCGCTAAATGAATCAATGTAATAAAAACTTAATTTTACTCGGAGATCTCAGAAGCAAGTATCAAAATCCTGGTTGTCATGTAACCTCATCAAATGGAAGAAACTTAGGATGGTTGAATAACAGTGGTTGTATGTTGTTAAACGATTTCATCCCTACAAAACACAAGTTTTTCATATTATTGGATGTTTTGTATTAATTCATTAGCGATCATTTTCCAATAACATACACCTTCAATCTTGAATCCCTATATAATAAACCTATAGGTTTAATTAGAATAAAGCAAATTGAGAACAATGTGTAAACTTCACACATATCATTACTCAGATCAATCTCTTCACTCCTAAATGTAACATGAGTTTCAGTTTTGGTCTACAATTGAGTTCCTATTCCGGATTGATTTCTGGACACGTGTTTAGTATAATTGAATTTGTAACTTACCTGTACACTTGCTGCTCCAACAGTCCATATTTTTTTCTCATGTTTGCTCTTTTTTTTCCTATCGCAGAACAACAGTTGTAACGTAGGTGTATTACTCGTAAACCACGTTATGGTAAGAATGTTTTTATATATTTATTTCTCTTAAAATGATAGAAACATACGCAGTTTGAGTTCCGTCTGTTTAGTGAATAGAGTGCTTCTTTCTGTTTCTATGACTTGCATCACATTACATTTGATTTGATAAGTTTATTTAGTAGAGGAATATTGATTAGGGTTCTTAATTGACAAAACGTTTCTTAGGTTTCTGTGTCTCTTTTAGTTTATATGTTTTAACCTGCCTGAACGGTGAATATTCTGATACTAGATTAACATGGAAAGTTTGAATTAACTATAGACTGGTATTTATTGTTGGTGTAGGATATTCTCAAGACCAATCTTTATCAGTTGTCCTTAATTTTAAACTGATAGAAATGTCATGTAATCATTAGCACCAACTGTTAAGTTACAGTAGGGTTAGACCATCACTTATAAAACAAACACGGAGCCAAAATCTGAAGTGCAATTTTGGAACAACAGGACTCGAACCATGGATCCTCAAACTGTGGCATACTATCATCTAGAAAAACCGTTCTACAAGTTCATCCTCTACAGAACGAAACCAAAAACAGAGATTGAACATTTTGTGGTTTTTTTATGTTTTATGTAATTTAAGTCATAACAAGGAAATAATATAATATTATCCAGCTTGGGCACTGAGAGAAGGGCTGGACAAAACGAGCTGTGGACATAATACCTTCCAACTAGTGCACTTAACTGAAAGCAGAATGTACAGTCTTTGTTCTGGGATTTAATCTATTTTAATGGAACATAAAATCTAGCTTGAGTTCTTTTTTTAGTCGCGGCAAAACGGCTTATAAAATGCGGTTTTTTCAAGTACAAACTTTTTCTTCATAGCTCCGTGATTTCTTGACCTATTTGAGATCTAATTACAGTTTTAGGCTCGGAAGGTCAAACCCTTTCCATTGATGTGTTTCACTGCGCTTAAGGTCTCATAGATTAAATTACTCTAATCCTGCCTCAAAACTTTTAATTTGATGATAGGCTGTTAGAGATCTAATCGGGTATACGCGCGCATTGCTGGGGCACAAAGATATAATTAATGAAAATGGGAAAAAAAAAGGACTCGTTGAGGGAGTGGGGAGAACGTGCTACTAGTAACCCGCTCCCACACAATTCCACAGCTTACGAGATCAAGTTTATTCCAGTGGTTACAGTTGGAAAATTCTATCGATAACATTGTATATTTAAAATATCCCAGAACTAAGGTAAAAAAATAAAATAGTAGTTACTAGAGTTTGGCATAGCATCGCTCGATTCACACAGAAAACGATCGTTTATTTATGATCTTTAGATAAAGATCTTTTAATATAGCAGCTTTACAACTGTTACAAAGTTGGAGTAGTAGAGTGTTAAATGTAACAACACGAACTGGTATTTAACACTGTAGTTTTTGAATGATTTTTTGATCAATATTAATAAACAAAGGTTATAGGCCATGAAACTTCAGCAAGGCTCTCGAAACGTCGTCCTCTACATTTGTGTCTCCACAACAGGCAGTCGCCCTCCATTCTACAAAGTTTTGTTATGAATACACTGCCCAAACAATCTATCAAAGTTATAGGTGTTTCAGAAAGCCTCGTTAATATGCATACAAAACTCAATCAATACAAGTACTGACCATTCCGAGACAAAGAAACCGTTTCTCCAAGTCTTTCTCCGTTTCTCCACTACAACACCAAATAAGTAAAGCTGATATTAGTTACAAAAAGTGCTGTAACTAATAGTAACAAAAGGTGCTGTAACTATACATTACTTAGCCTTGGCAACAGCCCTCTTATATTAATATTTACTTATCGTTAAAAAACGATAACAAGAAACAAAGAATGTAAAGGTTCAAACTATAATTATATCATAGGCAATCCACCCTGATCTCGTTTTTCGTAAATAAAAGCTACCTTCAAAATACATGCACGTTCTATACTGGCTTTCTGAGCTTGTTTGACTAAACCTAACGACAAACAGATGGTTAAATCAGCTTACCTTTGTTATCTGGCGAGCTATTCCTCCAAAGCATTTCCCACTTTGTGCGTGTTCCTCAGGGCATCTACCCCCGAATTTGTTGAACTGTTCAAACCTGGAATGGATATCGTTGGTGTGTACTATCGTTAGATTAAAAAGAGCTTCGACTGTCGGTAGACAGAAAAGGAACCAGCCGCCACATAAAAATAGTCCTCGAAGGAGACAGAAAATGTTAAGTATTCTCATATTAACATACAGTTAATTCTTAGTTAATAGATGATATATAAAAAAACGATTTTTTTACACATAAAATGATTAATTTATTCTATCAACCGCTTTACACGTCACACTGTTATCTTCGCGTGCTCACACCGACGTAGGTGCAACACTAGTGAGAGCAGGAAAGCACAATTTTCGTTCGTCTAGACATTTATATCCGCTTGAGGGCTCGAGCAGGGGAGAGGGTGGTTTTAGATTCATGCGCATGTGCATTTAGTAAAATCATCACAACGCACTTGGGCACTATAAGCTGACGATGACCGAGGGAGGCCGAAGCGTTGTTCGCTCCTCTACGTAAAATATTTTCTCAACCTAAACGAGCCATTTCTACATGTATATTTTTCACTATAATCACGGATTTTTTTATCCTCCTCTGCTTATTTTCACTTTTCAAATATTTTTTCGACTTTTGAGTATTATTTATTTTTTATTTCCTTATTTTGCATTCCATGTCTTTTTATGCGAGCATTCACGTTCATTTCAGGATGTACACCCATATTCGTGTTGCTGTATATTATTGTTTAAAGCAAACAAAATAACACATGACCTTGTTCCATACTGGTCTATAAAACAAATTTAGAAATATTAAGTATGGCATGGTAACTAAAAGGTCGTTTCTTATAAAACGTGACCTTGTTCCACATTGGTCTATAAAACAAATTTAGAAATGTTAAGTATGGCATGGTAACTAAAATGTCGTTTCTTATAAAACGTGACCTTGTTCCACACTGGTCTATAAAACAAATTTAGAAATGTTAAGTATGGCATGGTAACTAAAATGTCGTTTCTTATAAAACGTGACCTTGTTCCACACTGGTCTATAAAACAAATTTAGAAATGTTAAGTATGGAATGGTAACTAAAATGTCGTTTCTTATAAAACGTGACCTTGTTCCATATTGGTCTATAAAACAAATTTAGAAATGTTAAGTATGGCATGGTAACTAAAATGTCGTTTCTTAGAGCACGTGACCTTGTTCCATACTGGTCTATAAAACAAATTTAGAAATGTTAAGTATGGCATGGTAACTAAAAGGTCGTTTCTTATAAAACGTGACCTTGTTCCACACTGGTCTATAAAACAAATTTAGAAATGTTAAGTATAGCATGGTAACTAAAATGTCGTTTCTTATAAAACGTGACCTTGTTCCACATTGGTCTATAAAACAAATTTAGAAATGTTAAGTATGGCATGGTAACTAAAATGTCGTTTCTTATAAAACGTGACCTTGTTCCACACTGGTCTATAAAACAAATTTAGAAATGTTAAGTATGGCATGGTAACTAAAATGTCGTTTTTTATAAAACGTGACCTTGTTTCATATTGGTCTATAAAACAAATTTAGAAATGTTAAGTATGGGATGGTAACTAAAATGTCGTTTCTTATAAAACGTGACCTTGTTCCACACTGGTCTATAAAACAAATTTAGAAATGTTAAGTATGGAATGGTAACTAAAATGTCGTTTCTTATAAAACGTGACCTTGTTCCATATTGGTCTATAAAACAAATTTAGAAATGTTAAGTATGGCATGGTAACTAAAAGGTCGTTTCTTAGAGCACGTGACCTTGTTCCATACTGGTCTATAAAACAAATTTAGAAATGTTAAGTATGGCATGGTAACTAAAAGGTCGTTTCTTATAGCACGTGACCTTGTTCCATACTGGTCTATAAAACAAATTTAGAAATGTTAAGTATGGCATGGTAACTAAAAGGTCGTTCCATAAGATTTTTTTACCTAGATTCGTTTTGTACGACAGACCTGCAGAAGAAATACGGGTGTGAACATAAAATAAAACAGGGTTCTGACATGATTATAACTAAAACCATGATATAACGAAGATTGCATTTTTTTATACAAGGTTCTGGTGTTCTGAATACCATAGCAACCTGATGAAGTGATACCTGAAAGGGCGAGCATGTTTGATGTGACGGGGACACAAACCCGCGACCCTCAGATTGCGAGTCAAATGTCCTAATCACCAATCCATGTTCGGCCCCGAAATGAGTTTTAGTCTCTGAGATGTTATTGGTCCTGTTTATATTTTCATCAAGGGGCAGAAGAATGGGGTGGAGGGTATAGTGTATAGTTATTAAATAAGTTATAATTACTATTCTCAGACGTAGGTTAGTCGTAGTGTAGGTGCTTTTGAAGTACTTAGCGAAAAGTTGATATTTCTTACTGTCGGTACTCTTCACGTCTGTAGTTGTCGTTGTCTTTATCTGTACAGACGGATTTAAATTCACATCATATTGGCGACGGACGAAGTCGTGTTTTAACACATATAACAAACGGAAAGTTCTGTTTGTTAATAAGCTTCTAGACTCTATTTTCAAGGCTGTCAACCAGCGTTTTAATGAAGAATAGAGACATCTCTCACGATAATTGTGTTGTGTTTTTCAGAAAATAATTTGTAGATGTGTTAACGCTGTGCCTAACGGTTTTAGAAAGTACTGCAGTTGCTGTTCTTCTAGAAATTTCGTGTAATATTTCTGGGTTGGGAAATAATATCTAGCTATGTCTTGAGTTAAATACGAAGAAGTTAAGGAAAATATCGTTTAGTTTATTCTGAAATAATTTTTAATCCATTTGAGAGAAATCATATATTCTGCGGTCTTCACAGATTCCTTTCACATATTATTCAGATAAAAATTGGAAACAAACAGATTTATTAGGGTCTCCGAACCCAGAATCCTGAGGTGAAACGAGTGACATCTGGAATTATTATTATATGTCTAAGATGTGTAGGAGAAATGTAACAGCACTATTTTTATTTGTTATGAAGTAAAAGATTGAAGATATGATCACCTAGAAAAATTATACGAGAATTTGAACTGAATAGTTATTGGATGAGAACAACATCGGTGTCAGTTTTATAACTAAACCTTTTTACAACATACATGCTACATAAAATAAATTCATTGGTAAAATATTTTGCACTGTCTAGAGAGAGTTTGATTTTTTGTCAGCAGATGGACGCCTAAAGATTTGGGTTTCGAGAGTATGGAGTCAATAGATAAAAGAAGAAGAATATAAAGCTTCATTGTTTTTTATAACAATTGCATTAGAGTGTTTGATATAATTATATTTATTCGAGTTTTTATAGCCTTAACTTCTGTGGATATCAGTATGTTCAAACAAATTTGAAAAAGGGTTAAAAAGAATAAAACATGGTTGAGACGTCACTTATACCAACAGACATCCTGACAACAGATGTTAGGGTTAGATATGAAGTATTAATACTCATTCGCTTTATTTATGTCACATCAGAAATTACAGCAAGGCTTTTTAACATTCTGTTATTTATCTGTTTTGTGTATTAATAATTACGATTTATTGAATGAACTTGTTTCAGAATAACAACAGAACGCGAGATGGCGTAGTTTTTCCTACATTCGGGTATACTAGGAAAGAGTCTCGATATTTTGAAGGTCTCTTATTTTTAATAACAAGAAAAGCTAGCAAACAATAACGTACTTTGGAAAGTAAAAATAGAAACAATACCTCATTTATTTGTTTCACACTTGTTGCTAACACTTGTGACAAACTGGTGTAATACATCTACTATCATCACAAACAATACTATCTCGTTAACTGTAGTACCAATAAACTATTATAGTGAACAAAGTCCGAATTTGTTAAAATCAAAGCAAACAGAAAGATAATATTTTTATGTCAGATTTCAACATAGAATACCTGAGATGAAACAACAACTATAACCTTCTCGTAAAAAAATCGGTCAGAAGAACACGCTAAACAAGATTTAGTCCTTCGGTCAGAACAATAGGTTAATAAAAATTAAAGAAACTGTTCTTTGGTCAGAAGTTCCCCGCTAGGATAGCGGTAAGTCTTCGGATTTACAACGCTAAAATCAGGGGTTCGATTGCCCTTGGTGGACGTAAGTAACAGGTAGTCCGATGTGGCTTTGCTATAAGAAAAACCTAAACCCTTTGGTCAGAACAATAGGTATGTGTGGGTTTTACTTATAGCAAAGCCACATCGGGCTATCTGCTGTGTCTATTGAGGGGAATCGAACCCCTGATATTAGCATTGTAAATCCATAGACTTAATGCTGTCCCAGCGGGGGACCAGAACGACAGGTTAATAAAGATTAAATCAACTGTTACTTGGTCAAAACAACAGATTAATAAAGGTTCAGTTCTGTGGTTAGAACAACAGGTTAATGAAGGTTCTGTCCTTTCGCCAAAATATCTTTACAAATATTTCGTTAAAAAGAAGAGTTTAAGAATGATTTCCATGGGTTCTAAGTATTGTCAGAACTATTTTGTATTATATTGACAGTTGTTATATACACAAGAAACGAGAACAAAGCCACTTAAGTACAATAATTTCGTGTTCTTAATTTAAAGATATTGAAACACGTTCCACTGACATCGTTCGATAAGAGCACACTTCTCGAAGTTTTTGTTGCATTTTGTTACCTACATTTTATGAAAGAAACATTTTGAAAGTTTTATAACAGGAAATGATGTAATTAAAACAGCTGTACATGAAAATACTTACCGTGTAAAGAAGGCGTCTGTAAAAGTCCTTGGAAATAGTAAGTTCCGAGAAATTTTCTGCAACTTTTATTATATAACTGTTATTAATTTTTGCACTATGCAATGATAATAATGGAGTAATAATAAGTGTTAACAGTACACCTGACCGTAATAATAAGTGTTAACAGTACACCTGACCGTAATAATAAGTGTTAACAGTACACCTGACCGTAATAATAAGTGTTAACAGTACACCTGACCGTGTTGAATGTTAACAGTACATGACCGTAATAATAAGTGTTAACAGTACACCTGACCGTAATAATAAGTGTTAACAGTACACCTGACCGTGTTGAATGTTTTACCTCACAAATTATCATCGGTGAAGCCGCATATTGAGGATTTTTGTTCTTCCCTGTAAAACGCTGTGAGTAAATAACTGAATAAAGCGATTGGATGAAATATCCTGTTTTTTTATGTAAAAAATATGAAACCTCAGCAGGACTGAGTGAAATTAATCATTCACTCATATTATTAGAGACACTTTAACCAGTAAAATCTCTGAAACCAACAAAATTCCTGAATTTACTAAAATCTATATATACACCAACATCTCTGTAACCAAGAAAATTAGGGACCCACGAAAACTTCAGTGCATAAAGAGCTTTAAACTACGTTTAACACAGCCCCACGAGTAATTCTGGAGTTGATGTCTTACAAAGGCCTAATGTTCCAAGTTTACCTTTAGGTTTTAATGTCTTGCAAAGGCCTAACTCTCAAAGTTTAACCTTTACGTTTTAATGTCTTACAGAGGCCTAACACTCTATTTTTACATTTCTGATTACATATAATGTTTTTGCTAAAGCTTGTAAGATGCTATGAGATTATATTATATTGTAATACACAAATCTTTTCCTAACGATGTTTTCAACTACACAATTATATTTTAACTTCATCATGTTTTACATTTATGACACCTTATTGCATCTCATATATACATAGGCCTACGTGTATTAACAACTGATCCAGAATAATGAAGAATATTTACTTATAAACTCTGGAATGACATTTTATATTTATTTTTTAATGTTTGCCCATTTGAACTTCTATACGTGAATTTTCAACTGTACAGATATTTTTACAGGCAAACAATTTGAAAGCAATTGCTCTCGATGGAAACTTCTAGTAATATATTTATTTTCTTGTTGAGTAAAAATATAGAAAAGGTTCTGTCTGTTTCAAGCAGCCCCCCAGTGACACAGCAGTGTCCCTGCGAACATACAACGCTAAAAACTGTAAAACTTCTGCCTAAATTTAAAATGGGTTTTAAATCCTCTATTATAGAAAAATACCAAACTTATACAGATATAAGTATAGAAACTTCACGTGTTCACTTCAGTCTCTTGTTTTAATGAGAGATATTCATATACTGTTTATTTTATAATATCGGTTAAACAGATCTTCAGGGGTGTTGAAGCTTGGCGTCCTTAAGGTTAAAGAACTTTTCAGAATTCCTATCTTGCTTATCTCTAATTTCACGTATTTTAGTTGATGGACACTTGGTTTTATGATTATGATTCTAGTAGTAAACAATGCCTTAGTATTGTCATCCAATCAACTGATCGGTTGGTTTTAAAACAGTTTTTATTCATGTTCATTGGACGGTTTAATTTCAACCTCCCTCTCTGCCTAGTAATAACAAATATTTTACCATATTTTTAAAATTAATAATTAGGTTTTTTCTGTGTTGTTGTGACAAAACCGTTATTTGAATATAAAATCAACATCGTTACGTAAGCGGTTTGGTTTTGGCACTGTCTGTTCAGTTTGTCACAATGTGGTGCAAAGTGCGACATCTGAGATCTAAAACCACGAAGATTCAGTCTTATCTGATCAGTTTGTCATTAAACGTCTTTAAATATTTACAACACAGATGAATGACTTTTTTTTCTCTTATGTTTCTGATGCAATCGCGGGATAAAAAATTTTAAGTGTTTTTAGATCAACAACATTGCTTAAAAATGAAGTAAAAAATTCTCGGCTGTATTTTTGTGGAATGATATTCCATAGATACTTTGTAACGATGCTCCATTATTTCACTTTAACCCCAATTATAGAAAGATTCAGGTATTTCTTTAGTAATGTACGGACAAAACAGTGTATAATGTCATTTAAATGAATGTCACGCATTTTTCTTGTTGCGTCACCCGACTGGCTCAGTGATACATCTATAGTCTCACGACGCTAAAAATTAGGTTTCGATATCAGTTGTGGACATAATAAGGATAGCCCATTGTGGTTAACAACTTCCATTTTTTCAGTTTCATTAATTGTTTGTTTTAAACTTTCGTACAAGAATATCTACACTTAACTGTCCACAATTCTACCAACTATAGGGCTACTCTTTACCGATCGAGAAATGGGATTTGATAACAATTCTTCTAACACACTTACGGAACCAACACTTCCGTCGAAACAGGACGTCAATCTTGTGTAGCTTGGCGCGAATACCTAAAACAAACCCAAAAGCAAATATCAAACCTCAAACATATTTTTATAGTTCTAATTTTTTTAAACATGTATTTATCTTAGACAAAAAACACTTAATAATTTAAACAAAATATATGTTGCCAAGCTACTCAACCACTCCAAAGAGACACATAAAAAACTTAACTTCATATCATCCTTGACCCGTATTTCGAAAAGATAATATAAAAAAAGACCTTCTGACGACAAAGTTAAAACACGTGTAACATGGTAGCACTTCAAGGCCCCTTAGGTGACTGATGCTCGAACTAAAAGTGACATGCACATACTTAATATCTCTGTAAATGCAAAATAAACTAGAGTTACACCCAGCTTAAATACAAAAGTTATGAGGCTCGACATCCACAAAAGTTTCTATTAAAAAGGAAAATAATTGATTATATTACCATAATGTTAGGTTTGATACTGAGCGCAAAACAACATAATGGGTAAATTGCAATGTGCCCACCGTAGGGATCAAACAAAAGTTTTTTAGCATTATAAAGCCTCAAGTTTACCACCGAGCGAAGATACTATAATTACAGAAGCATGTTTCTCACAGTGTTTATATAAGCAAGAAACATAAAAAAACACTTCTGATAATTCGAAGATACCCCACGTACAATCTATAAGGAAAGATAAACCAATACATATTTCTGAGAAATTGGAGATATCCCACGTGAAATCTGAATGATAACCGATACATATCTTTGATAAATCGTAGATATCCTATATTCAGTCTACAAGGAATGACAAAACGACATACATCTCAGGAGATATCCCACGTGCAATCTGAATGATAACCGATACATATCTTTGATAAATCGTAGATATCCTATATTCAGTCTGCAAGGAATGACAAAACGACATACATTTCAGGAGATATCTCAAGCACAATCTATAAGGAACTAATAAACTCACGATCTACGAGCATACTAATTTCACAAATATAGTTTTAACTGAATGGAATTAATAAACTTAAACTCAATAAAAAGATTAACTTGATAAAGGTAGATCCATTTATATAGAACTGATACTTGAGTAATCTACAGCTATCCCTGGGGACTTACAAAATTATTTAATGTGTCATGTGATAGGAAAGTTATGAGCACTTCAACAGGGTAAGTCAACTCACAGACAGTTAACACTCAGCATGACATCAGAATTAGGACTGAAAGGGTTAACGCCACCGAAATTTACCCACCACCAGCTGCATTCAAAATCTCGAGTACTTTACACGACGTATTACCATGGAGAACAGTTAGAACTAGTAGAGAGTTTGGAGAACAGTTAGAACTAGTAGAGAGTTTCGGATACTTCACATCACGGAAATCTACTCACGAACAGTTTTACCGCAACTTTTGATATCATAAAAGATAATCAACATATAGATCTTGATGTATGGAAACTATGCTGTGAGAAACCCCACAAGAAGTAGATGTAACAGGCACTCTAAAGGATTCGTTACAGTTTGGATGTATTTTAGTTTACATGGACTTGTTCTTGTCATTGCGTTTGAAGGCGTAAATTCATATTTAAGAGGTGGTCAAACTTGCTTAACGAAAAGAGCCACATACTATACACTTCAGATGCTTGAGAGCCACGAGACATGAACAAATATTACACACGTTTTATTGTAACATACACATTATGTTATATAAATATTAATAAATACATGTACGTAATAATATTTATTCATGTATGTAGTTTTTAAACTGTTAATTTATATTAGTTTTAGTAATTACAAAGTACACACATATATATACCAAATGTTTTCAAAATCCTGTCTGATTATTGTTTTAACTACATTGAGTATATTTAATTTAGTAATGAACTACGGAAACATCTAAGAAAAATACGCAAATTTGCATTTTATTAACAATAAATGAGACTTTAAAAAATAAAAATAAAAGAGGTAAAAACAGATATTTTAATGATATTTATTTGTCTTAGTAAATATCTTGTCTAAACATGGAGGAAAATATGCAAAACAATAAAATTAGAGTTATTTTAATCAGATACTGCATTACAAAATTTTAGTCTTATCATAATATTTTCCTGACACGAACAGACAGTGATACAATTATCAGGCTATTTACTGCTGGTAGAGGTCTTGTGAGTTTCCATCTTGGTTGTGAGTCGTTGAAATTCGGCTGACATATAATTAATTCTGTCTGATGTTGATTTGTAAAGATTACACGATGCTTCGACTTCACAAACTTCATTACAGAGTACAGTGATTCACAGCTGTATGTTGTACTGAAAATTGAGATAAGTCGCACACTGGTTTCCTTCAGTTCAGGATATTTTATTTCTGGAACTTGCTTCCAAAACTCAATTGTAGAATATGATTTATGGATCATCTTTAGACCCAGGTCCTCCTGCAGTTCTATTAGCTCCATTTACACAGCAGATGATTCTGTAACTAGATGTTCGAGAACTGTACAACCATCATTGATCATATCAACCATGAATGGATTTACAAGAAAGGCAGAGCAGGGCTTCAACTTCTGCAAGTCCTCAAACTTGTCTAGGAAATTATCAAGCAGCCCTTGTAATTTATCCTTGTATTCTTCCAGTTTGTGGTTTTTTTATTTCAATATCAGGGAATATATTTATTGTCCTTTTTGAGATTGGGAAAGTAACTGAAATTTCTTGACAATATGTCTTTGAAAAAGTCTTATTTTATTCTGAAAACTGAAAATTGTCTGAGTAAGATCAGAAACAATCTTATCCTTCCCCTGGAGTGACAAGTTGAGAGTTTGTAGGTGATTCATTATATCAGTCAGGAACATTAGATCTTGCATCCATTCATCATTTCCCAGTTGAGGATATAATCTTTTCTTTTCTTCAAGAAAAATAATAATAGGCTTCAACCGATCCACAAACTTATTTAAGACATTGCTGGTTGACAGCCACCTCACAATGCAGTAGAAATAGACATCACTAGGTTTATTTTCAAGCTCCATTTCTTCTATAAAATTTTTGAATTGTCGGTGGGTCTTCCCGTTTAACAGTGTAAAATTGACAGTTTCAAGAACAAATATCATGACATCTTAGTACTTGATTTACCTGGCTGCCAAGTGTTCATGATGAATAATGCAGTGAACAAGGAGAAACTCTGGAAAGCTGGGATCACTTTTCATAAGTGTAATTAATCCTGCATTTTTCCCACCATTGCAGGTGCTCCATCTGTTGCAATACTGACGAGTTTATTCAGTGGAATATCAGTATTTACACATGCAAAAACGTTTGGTATGGGTTGAGAAAATGTTTTTATGTAGAGGAGCGAACAACGTTTCGACATTCTTCAGTCATTGTCAGGTTCACAAAGAAAGAAAGAGGTAACTGACAGATAGCTGACCACATGTTTGAAGGCGATTGTGTAATTGAGTGTAGGAATGTTAAGGGCGTGCTTAGATGTTTGATTATATTTAATAATATAGGTATAAAGGTGTTCCTTTGTATTTTGGGCTCAAGTTGTTATATAAATAAGGCTTCTTTAATTTTGCGTTTGTTTATGTTTGTTTCTTTATTTAGTATTTGAGTGTTTTTTATGGTTATGTTGTGTTTATTTGATTTGCAGTATTCGAAAACGTGTGAAGATGACTTTTTGTATTCTTTGAATCTGGTTTCTCTTATTGTATTTGTTTCTCCAATATAGAAGTCGTGGCAGTTATCACATTGTACTTGATAAATAATGTTGGTGTTGTGTTTGTCAGTGTAGTTTTTACATAGTATAGACCTTAGTTTTGTGCCTGGTTTTTGAATAAATTTGATATTAACTGGAATGTCGTATTTTGTTACTAGTTTTTGCCAAACGTTGGTTAATTTTCTGCTGATGTCGAGAATATATGGTATGCAGCAGTATATGATTTCGTGATTTTTTAACTTGTGGTATATATTTACTTTTGTTAGTTGGTTTTGCTTTCTGTCTAGGTGTGTGCGTATAATGTTTTCTACGGTTTGTGAAGTAAACTTATTGATGTTGATGAAGTATTGTTTTATTTTGTCTAATTCATCGTTAATTTTATCTGGTGAGCATAGTTTTATGGCTGTGTTTATTTGGTTTCTTAGTATGTTGAGTTTTTGTTTTGTTTCATGTGCTGAGTCCCACTAAATGTGTAGTCCAGTATGAGTGATTTTTCGGTGGATTTCTGTTTTGAATTGTGTATCGGTTCTTGTAATTTTGAGGTTAAGAAATGATATTTGATTGCTTTCTTCCTGTTCACATGTGAAGTTAATGTTGGGATGTATAGAGTTAATGTGATTGAAAAAAATTAAGTGTGTGTTCTGTAGATGTGAATCCCACAATCGTGTCGTCTACATATCTGTATCAGTATAGTGGTAGATGTAATGCTGTGTTAATTGCTTGTGTTTCAACTTGTGTCATAAAAATATTGGCTAGAACTGGTGATACTGCGTTGCCCATGCTTAGGCCATTTGTTTGTATATAGTTGTGGTTGTTGAACTTGAAGTTTGTCTTCATCGTGGTGAATTCTGTGAGGCTTGCTAATTGGTTGCTGGGAATGTCTATAGATGGGTTAGGGTCTCGGACATAGAGTTCTAAGGCTATCTTGCAGGCTTCAGTGGTTGGAACTTCTGTAAAGAGGGATATAACATCGAAACTGGCCATTAAGGTTTTATGATTAAGTTGAGTAAGATTAGACTTGAAGTTAAAAGTCTTTAAAGAATGAGCTGGCTAATGTTATATATTTGGAGAATACCCGTGGTATGTATTTACCAAGATTGTAATTAAACGATCTGGACAATCTGGTTTATGAGGTTTCGGGATGCCGTATATTTGCGGTGTGCGTGAATCGGTTTTACGTAGGTAGGAATAAAGTATTTTTTGAAATTGTGTTGTTTTTCATCATTTTTAGTAGTATTTTGTTTAGTTGCGTTTCGTGTGTTTTTGTTGGATTTTTATGTATTGGTTTAAATTTGTTAGTGTATGATAAAATGTTCTTCACTTTTTGGATGTATTCACTCGTGTTCATTATGACTATAGCGTTACCTCTATCTGCTTTTAGAATTTTTATGTTTTGTCTTGTTTTAGGTTTTTAATGGAATTAATGTCTCTTTTTGTAAGATTGTTTTTCAGTTTTCTGTTTTGTGAAATTATGTTGATGGTTTTGTTGGAAAATTCTTTAAAAAAATCGTTTAAGATGTTGTTTTTAGGTGTTTCTGGAAAATATTAATTTTTTAATTTTTTCTGGGAAGTTTGGCTGTTGGATGTCAATAAAATTATCTAAGTTGTCTTCTTTCTGTTAGTTATTCTTGTTTTCGCTTACTGTGGGAAGTATCACAAGTCTCCTGGCTAGGTCTTCTAAACATGTTTTAATTTCTAAGATTGGAAAGTACCTAGGTGCTATTGCGAAGTTGAGTCCTTTGTTGAGCGTTAAGTAGATGTATCTCGTCTGTGTTTAATTGTCGGTCGGATCTGTTATGAGGTTAGTCACCGGTTTGTCGTGATGTCTTTTCTGTTGTTTGCATCTTTTTTTTTCTAGTTTTTTGTTGTAGCAGATTTTTTTGTCTCTGTCATTCCTAGTGTTGATTTGGTTTATGTTTCGTTGTATAAGTCCGTAAATCTCTGGTTTAATGCAGTATTTTCCTGCAACATCAGTACTGATCTGGGAGTTACGTCTTTCTGTAATGTAGTGTGAAGCTGGAGTTTGTGCCATTAGTCACTGAAGTTTTGTTTTATTAGGATTTAACATTGCAACAACTTCAGCTATATACTTCTTAACAAATTCATCATCAGACTATGGGCGTTTAGCACGAGCAATATTTCATGACCTAACAAAACTAGCGACAGTCAATGTACCAACTTCCTAGCTGAACGTTGTCAACAGTGTCTGCTGGATATTTAGTGATGATTTTAATACAGTTAACTTGTTTTTCCGTTATTCTGATTTAGATGGATAATCCGACGAAACGTTTTTGTGGTTTGTTTCATAGTGGCGTTCTAGTTACTGGCTTTGTAATGATTGAATAATACATTGCAGATAAGACACAAAGGTTTACATCTTTTAACAGTGAATGCAAAATTTTTCTCCTACTCTGGCTTAAAATTTCTGTTTTCATCTTCATATTTTCACTTCTTACAATCTGATGATGCCATCTTACTTCACAAAATTTTCACAGACACTGATAAAAAATTAAAGTGAAAAGAAATAATATGTTCCAACACACACAACCCAACCAAACTCTACAGCACCAAGTATCACACTAACACTCTGCTAATTTCATTACCCGCAGCACAGCCACACACGCCACAATCACGCGATCGTAAGCCAAGCCCAGTAAAACTAATATTGTCAGCACCGGCTTATATGATTCTCCAGCACAATTCCTCTAACCCCTGACTCAAATCTAGCATTAAAATTAGGATTTAAATTCTTAAATATATTTACTCACTATGAACATTAAACTTACGTTTTCATCAAGTGGACTCTCAGTTTACACACGATAAATAATTATAACACTTAATTTTTTATTTACATTTTATATTAATTGTGTTGCTAAAAGAAACTTAGCCAACATATTTCCGCGAACCGCACATTATGTGTCAAAGAGCCACGGTTTGGCCACACCTGTCATATTGCAACGTCTTCATTGTGTATTGAAAAAAGTTTTTGATGCAGGTATTTATATACAGTCATATGAAAAAGTTAGGACACCCTATGAAAGCCTGTGTATTTGTGTAACATTTTTGGATATATAGATATTTAATCTCAATTTCAACAATACTGAAAGATTATAGGAATATAACTAAACAATTAAAACTGAAGAAAAGACTTTTCATCTACAAAAATGCATATTCTAACTGAGGAAAAAGTTAGGACACCCTACCCTCTAATAGCTAGTGTTACTCCCTTTGACTGAAATAACTGCAGTGATGCGCTTCTTGTAGGCATCTACCAGTCTCTGACATCGGTCTGAAGAAAGTTTGCCCCACTCCTTAATGCAGAATTCTTTCAGCTGTGAGATGTTTGAGGGGTTTCTTGCATGTACAGCCCGTTTCAAGTCACCCAACAGCATCTCAATGGGATTAAGATCTGGGCTTTGACTCGGCCATTCCAGGACTCTCCATTTCTTAGTTTTCAGCCAGTCCTTGGTGGATTTACTGGTATGTTTTGGGTCATTGTCATGTTGCAGATTCCAGTTTTGCTTCAACTTTAATTTTCGTACAGATGGTTTCACAACATCCTCAAGCACCCTCTGATACACAGTAAAATTCATGGTGGATTCTATGATTGTGAGCTGTCCAGGTCCTGCTGCAGCAAAGCAGCCCGAAACCATGACACTTTCACCTCCATGCTTTACAGTTGGTACGAGGTTTTTTTTCTGGAATGCTGTATTTGGTTTACGCCAAACATGTCCTTTGTTCTGGTGTCCAAATAATTCAATTTTGGACTCATCTGTCCAAAGAACATTATTTCAGAAGTCCTGGTCTTTGTCTACATTCTCTCTGACAAACTTCAGTCTGGCCTTGATGTTTCTCTTAAAGAGCAAATGTTTCCTCCTTGCACACCTCCCATGCAAGTTACACTTGTGCAGTCTCTTTCTGATTGTAGAGACATGCACTTTCACATTAACAGTAACCAGAGCCTGGTGTAGGTCCCATGATGACATGTTAGGGTGTTTGAAGACCTCTTTTAGCATCTTGCGGTCTGCTCTCGAGGTGAACTTGCTTGGACGACCAGACCTGGGCAGGTTGGCAGTTGTTTTAAAGGCCCTCCACTTGTTGACTATTTTCCGGACACTGGAATGACTAATTTCAAAATCTTTTGGGATCTTTTGAAATCCCTTACCAGACTCATAAGCTGCTATAATTTTCTTTCTGAAGGCCTCAGACAGCTCTTTTGCTCTTACCATGGTGCTCACTCTCACTTCAACATCAGGAGCACACCAAACTAAATGTCTGAGGTTTAAATAGGGCAAGCCTCATTCAAAATGCTGAGTAACGATCTTCTAATCATGTGCATCTGGTGTGATACACCTATGTGTGAGTTGAGCCATTTTAAGTGGGAATAAATGTGGGGGTGTTCTACCTTTTCCCTCAGTTAGAATATGCATTTTTGTAGAATTACATTTACAGAAGATCTTGAAAAGTCTGTTCTTCAGTTTTAATTGTTTAGTTATATTCCTATAATCTCTCAGTATTGTTAAAATTGAGCTTAAATATCTATATATCCAAAAATGTTACAAAAATACACAGGCTTTCATAGGATGTCCTAACTTTTTCACATGACTGTGTATTTGAGTGTCAGTAAATGTGCAGGTAAATAAATAATCATTGATATATTGATGTAAGAAAAGTTCATTACCCTAGAGGGTCAGGTTATCTGTGACCTCTTCCTCCTCCCCGTACTTATGTTCTTGATGGATTGGTATTTATAACTGTAGAACTGAGTATTATTTTGATCCTTTTCAGGGCAATGTCCATGTATTGTGGCTCATATACAGTGATTATTTTATTCTATCAGCAGAATGTCAAGTTTGTTGGTGTCATTTTTTTTAAAATACATATATATATGTATATATATTTTTATTATTATTATTTTTTATTATTTAAAATTTATATATTTTTGCTTTTTACTTATTTTTATATTTAAAATATAAGTTAACTGGGGAGAGATATTTAGGACTAGCTTTATCATGTATGAGGTACCTGTCTAGTTCGCATAGTAATTCGTTTTTCATCCAATTCTTATTAAAGTACGTTATTGTAATATATAGGAGTCTATCTGGTATGGTTGGTATGTTCGAGTATTTGTGAATGAACTGAGATGATATAGTTCTTGAAACTCTGTATGCAGTTGAGAGGAGTGTGTTTTGGATTGTTTGTAGTTTAGTTTTAATTATTTTATTGCTTACAGTTATCCATGCTGGAGCTGCATAATCTATTACAGGTCTAATATAGTTTTATAGATTTTTAGTATGTTATCTGTAGATGCTCCACTGTTTTTACCAGTTAGACTCCTAGCATAGTTAGTTCTTCGCCAGACTTTATTTTTAATTTCGTTCACATGATTGATCCAAGTTAGTTTTGAATCATAGGTCAGACCTACAAATTTTGCCGATGGGGCAATATGGAGTAGTGTGCCATTCATATGTAATTCTGGCTGTTGTTTTTTGTGTTTTGTCAATTTCCTAAAGACTACGAGTTGTGTTTTTGCTGTGTTTATTTTTATTCTATATTTTTGACAGTATTCACTTATTCTATTTAGTTGCGGTTGTATGTTAGTGGCTGCTATCGTGGGTGTTTCGGCACTTTTCCAGACTGCCACATCATCTGCAAACTGTGAAGATAATCCATGATTTGGATCCCTCAGTGGCATATTGTTTACATACATGATAAAGAGTATGGGGCTAACCACCCCCCTCCTTGAGGGACACCAGCTTCTGGAGTAAAGTATTCAGAAAAAGTTTCTTCAACATTTATTCTACATTTTCTATTTTACAAAAAGTTAGATAACCAGCGAATAATTCCTCACGGTAGTTCCATTTCATTCATTCGAAACCTTAGACCATCGTGCCAAACAGTGTCGAATGCTTTCTCGATATCAAGGAAGCAAGCGACAGTACATTCTTTTTTATTGAAGCTATCTATTATGGTTTCGGTTAATCTGATTAGGTGGTCTGTCGTTTGTCTAAATTTCCTGAATCCATTTTGTTCTTTTGGTAATTTTGATGTTATCTCCAAGAATGTGGAGAGTCTATTACTGATTAGTTTTTCAAGAATTTTGTCTTCACTGCTGGTCAGGCTGATTGGTCGGTAGCTATTAGGTTTATTTGCCGGCTTTCCTTCCTTATGGAACAATAATATATTTGCAAGCTTCCAAGAAACTGGGATGTATCCTGAGGATAGAGATAGGTTAAAAAGTGAATTTAGGTGGTCAAACAATTTCGGAGTGCCCTTTTTTAGAAGGATAGCTTGTATTTCATCTTCACCTGGTGCTTTGTTTTTTTGTGTTTTTTATTGCTTCGAGTAGTTCGTGAAGGGATATTTCATTTGTTAGTAACGTGCTTGTATAATCTGTGTCGGAACTTGTATTTGTATCAGTCATGTTCATTGGAAAAATTGGTTCAAATTGATGTTTATTGTTTAATATGTGATTAGTGACTTTATTGTAGAAATATGTATTCATATCTGGATCAGTGTGAGTTTTAAAAGTATTTTGGAGTTGATCTTTGAAAGCTTCGGCTATTTCTTTATTTGTGTGTGCTATAGTATTATTATGTTCGAGTGGAGGATATTTCTTTGTGTCTGTATTTTCATTTGTGAGTCTTTTAAGATGTGACCAGAATTTTTTCGGGTCAGTTTTATCATTTAGTTTAGTGCAGTAATTGTCCCATTTATTTTATTTTTGTTGTTTTATTTGTGTTCTGATGTGATTTCTAATGTTTATTTGCGTTTTGGTTTCTCTGTCTCTTGTTATCATGTACTGTCTTCTTAACTGTCTTCGTTTTTTGATGAGATTGATTATTTCTGTGGTGGGTTTACATGTGTTGTTTGTTGTTTTATGGTGTTGTTTTGGTATTGTTAACTTGGCTGCTTTCTGAAGCCACTCCGTAATTGTCTGACAGTAGTTATCCATTTCAATATGGGTTTTAACTTCTTTTATAACTTTATTATGTAATAGGTTGTCTAATTCCTGTTTGTAATTTTGCCAATCTGCTTTTCTGTAATTAAATTTTTCTTTCCTAAATGTTATATTTTTATGGGGGCGAGATCGAAGACAATATATTGGAAGGTGATCACTGTCAACATCTTTTTCCACTTGAAATTTTATTATTTTCTGGCTCAGATTATATGTACACATACACAGGTCTAGTATGTCACTGGAGTTAATGGCATACGCTGTATGTGTAGGGGTGGTATCATTTAATAAGACTATATTGTTATCATATATGAATTCTACCATTGTTGTTTGAGCTCCGGCATCCAAAGGTAACATTTTTACCAGTTAAGTCACCCATGACTATGGAGTTTTGGTTGTGGGGAAAGATTCTGCTGAGTAATGCCATATCTAGTTGTTTATTAGGTGAGCAGCAAATTCCTGCTGCAGTTACTTTAGTTTTATTTCTTTGCAGGATATCGACAGTAACATGTTCGTTATTACTGTTCAATTTAATTTATATTACTGATAGCTCCATTTTGTAGAGCAGCATAATGCCTCTGTTTTCATCATTTTTATTTATTCTGTCTTTTCTTATTGTTGAATAATTTGGTATTTTAAATCTATTGTTATTGTATATCAGAGTTTCGCTTACTATTATAATATGGGGGTTAGTTTCTTGTATTAGATCTTCGATCTCATGTTTCTGTTCTTGCTGTTTGTGGAGTTCTTTTCCTTTTAACATTTCTGCATATGTGGTTTTAGTTGTTTTATTAAATTCTGTTGATATGTCTGTTTTTGGTAGTCTGTATTTGGTTGATTCTGTTCTGATGATGGTGTTCGTATCTGATAAATACGTTGTTTTATTTGTTTGCATTTATCACATCCTTTATAATTGGCTGTGTGGGTTTCACCACAGTTACAACATTTGGGTGTTTCTTTATCTTTTATACACTGGTTGATATGGTGTTCCCCGCCACAGCCGCAGCACCTCGGTGTTGCTAAGCAGGCTGCAGAAACATGTCCATATCTTTGGCAATTGTAACATTGTGTAACTACTATTGCGGGAGTTTTAAGCTGTTCTACTTGGTATTTTTGATACCAAAGCATTATTCCATTATTTATTAGTTTTAGTATGTTGTAACTGTCGTCTATGTTTATACGTATAAGATTAATGGGTGCCTGTGTTTTCTTTGAGATTATTCGCTGTATATTATTATGTGGAATGCCTTGTTCGTCTAAAGCTTGTGTAATTGATTTAGGGTTAATGGTCTGGTGAACCTCTCTTACTACAATGGCTTTAGGCTGCGGTTTACTTCCTGGTAGGTGGATTTTAATTTTTCCTGGTTTGAAAGCATCTGCTGACCACTCCTTTACTAATCTGTTTAGGTCAGCAGCGTCTTGACCTTGAACAAAGACACCGCCTCTGGGCAGAAGCTTGATATTAACAATAGTTACGTGCGGCTTGCAGCGTTTAACCTCTGTCGCAAGTAGGGGTTGGTTGTACTGGCCTGGAATACCTTCTATAATGATTGAGAATTGTGGTGGTTCTGTTTTTTGTGCCATATTGTTACTTATTTTTTGTTCTTTCTGTAATGTTTTTTTTTTCTTTTTGATGTGACTGTAATAAAGCCTTCTTGATCTTCGGTGTCTGGCTCACTGTCTAGGGTATTTTTCACAATATTATTTTGAGTGTTTTCGGTAGATCTGTCAACATCCACGGCGTTTGTTTTTACTTCTATTTCTTTTACATTGTTAGTTATTTTATTGTTAATGTTAATTGCAGGGGAAGCTACCTCTACCTCGGTACTAGTAACAACAACTGTTTCTTCTTCATTTTCGGAATTTTCCGTAGAGTTAGTTTAATAATTTTTCTTTTGACTTTTCTTCTTTTTCTTACATTATTTTCATTTGTTTTTTCTGCTGTACTAAGTTCCTCTTTAGCTATAGTACATAGCGCTAATAATGGTGAACTAGTTAAATTACTTTTCGATTTGCCACCAACAAGACTTGACTTACTTGTTTTCTGTATATCCTGATCGGCATCGGTACTTTTTTCGTCTGCCGTAGTTTGTCCTGGTCTGATTTTAGTCTCCAGGTGAGATCTTAAACGCGGTTTCCCGCTCTGCTGTCAGTGATTTTTTCAGGTGGCCGCCGCTGTAGTAGTAGTCTTTGTAGTCAATCGCACTGGTAATGTGTTATATATTTTTCAGCTGTATTAGTTGGGGAAGCCTATCTATTCAAACTTTCCTGTTTTGCGTTGAGAGAACACGTCTATATCTAATAATAATACAAATGCACTCCAATCTGTTTTAAATATTTTGGTTTACTAACACCCTCTAACGGCATAGTTTGAAAGTAGACAATGTTTATGATTTTAAATATCATTTAAAAAAATAAATAAATTTTTACTTATTTTTATGCTTAATGATTTAAATAGTTTGCTCACTGCTACTGTTCCAGTTCTTTGAGTCCACAAAAAAGTGGCTATCTTCAAACTGTACGTTTATCCCTCTTGAAATCAATACATCAACTTCCGCTAAATTTATCAATTCGCTCGGATGACTGTGACACGCGCTAAAGGAAACAAACTCGATAAAATTTCCAATCCCTTAAGTTATTTTTATGTTACGTCAAATACAAAATAATTTGTTATTTCTAGTTAAAAGTGTAAATAACAGGCCCTAGTTAGCATCTCAACAAAGGCACCAATCAGAGCAAGTTAATGAAAGACAAACAACGTGTCATTTTTATTCAGTCAAGATATATATACCACACTTTGAAAGGAGAGGTGATAAGTTTAATCAATGGATGCTACACAGAATCTACGGGACATCGATTAGTAGTGTCATTACCTCGTTGTGATATTCTCAAAATTAAAACACGATTACTATCATTTGGTATACGTTATTAAAACTGTACCGGACATTGGTTCTTAGACACAGGACCCTGCGGCGATTCCCTTATGACCAAATCACGGTTACAATAATCTGATAAGCGTCACTGTGATTGTATCGGAGTTTGTCTCTGGTAGTCATGGCTATGTAGTGCATCCTTAGAGAACGGTTAACAAAAACTTTACGTTTGGATAAACTACTCAACTAAACTATTTTATGAAGAGAACTTATTACATATAACCTACAAAAAGCTATGTAAAGATATTCTTACTAACGTGGTCACTTAAAGAAGTTTACTAAAGCTACTTAAATAAGTTTACATAGGCTTTCATAGGGTGTCCTAACTTTTTCACATGACTGTACCTTTATCAGCAGATACTACAGATATTATTTATCAATAGGTTCATGGTCATAAAATCCCACACCTATGTCCTAAAGGGCATGTATTTTATACTCCTTTCGATAATATGTAGTTTTTTATTTCTTTATTTTTCTTTAATTCAGATTGAACATACAAATGGTTTCTAGTAGAAATATTTTAAGCTTGCTTTTTACTAGCTCTGTCTCAAGCTTAGATTACTAATTAATGGTTAACCGAATTTCTTGCAGAAAAGATAATACTTGATGCGCAGGTATAGAAAGATTTTTTTTATACTGAATTTAGTAACGGCTCGATGTTTCTCCCTCTCCATTCTTGAGCTGGAGTGGATGGAGGTCACGTGCAGAGTGCTGTTCTGTTTGCAAACTTGGTTTATTTGTTTTTGTTTTTTTAATTTCGCATTAAGCTATTCGAGAGCTATCTGCGCTAGCCGCCCCTTAGTTAGCAGTGTAAGACTAAAGGGAAGGCAGCTAGTTAGCATCACCCACCGCCAACTTTTAGGCTACTTTTTTTTACCAACGAATAATGGGATTTACGTTACTTTATAACGCCCCCACGGCTAAAAGACATGTTTGATGTGGTGGTGATTTGAGCCCACGACCCTCGGATTATGACTCGAGTGCCTAAACTACCTGACCATTCCGGGTAAACATGGTTTAACTGACTAATGTATGTTTTGTATTAAAATTCATGTTCTTCTTTGTTTATCATCCTTTTCAGAGACTTATGAAACTTAGACGTGTATTAACTTTACATTTGACACACTGAATATTTAATACATTTTCACTTAACTTTTCTTTACATATTTTTTTAACTTTTAATTTTATAACAACGTTATCTTTTTGTTCAATTTTAGTAATATATTTCACTTTAGCTCGTGGTGCGTCGTGAACCTGACGATGACCGAAGAAGGTCGAAACGTTGTTCGCTCTTCTATGTAAAATATTTTCTCAACCCAAACGAGCCGTTTTTGCATATAAATTTCTCAACAAGTGGGTTTCTCGACATCACTGAAAATATACCATAGCTTCCTTGGCCTTTCCCTGATCTCATTTCACTGAGAGATGTGTTCAAACTGATATTAGATGCTGGACACGAGGATTACAAAACTGGAAACTAGATGAGCAATCCTTTGTTTCATGTTATAGCTGAAGAGAGAGGAGAGTTTAATAGTAAATAATACATCCTGTGAGGTTTGTAATATTAGCTTGTGTGAATCACGCGGTTCTCAGCACGTAGTCGTATAGGACTGCTTTATAGGTATCATCAAGTTAAAAAAGCTACGTAAGCGTTATTTTATAAGCAGCCGATCCTAATTTTGAAACGATAGACTGAAGCACATGCAGCTAGTAAGTAGAATCCACAGTCAAATTTTGGGCTACCAATATCTCTGACCGAATTGTGAAATATAAACACCATACTTAAAACTTATTCATGGTCCTAAAGTGCGAAACGTGTTTTATTTGTTTTTCGTAGCAACGAGGCATGAATCATGAACCATGGAATTGACAGTTTGTCATTCTAATTAGAAGGAAACGCACTATAGTAAGTTACAAGTATGGCCAAGCGTTTTAAGGCGTTCGACTCGTAATTCGAGTGTCGCTGGTTCGAATCCCGGTAGCACCAAACATGCTCGCCCTTTCAGCCGTAGGGGTGTTATAATGTTCGGTCAATCCCACTATTCGTTGGTAAAAGAGTAGCCCAAGAGTTGGCTGTGGGTGGTGATGACTAGCTGTCTTCCCTCTAGTCTTACACTAGTCTTAGCTTTGCGTAAAATTAAAAAAAAAGCAAACAAGTAATAAAGAAAATCTGTGAAAATATACATATTTATTAAAATATGTCTCCCCGGGGGCACAGCAGTAAGTCTGTGTACTTGAACCGCTATAAATCGGATTTCAATACCCGTAGTGGGCAGAGCAAAGATAGCCTATTGTGTGGCTTTGTGTTTAACAACAAAAACTAGCAAACTGTTAAGGTTTAAAAGCCGAAAAGTGGCAATGTAACTAACGAATTTTGGTGTTAACAAAAGGCCTCTTCGGCATTGATTTGTGGCGGATGAAAGATAAATCTGAAACGTCTCTTGGTTTGAATCCTAAATGGCTAAATTCAGAGGAATGTCTTTCAAAAAACCTGCAGTTGGCGTTAAATTTATCATAAATGCTAAGCCTATGAGATTTATGTATCATTTACCTAAAAAAAAAAACGTTTCTTTTTCAATGTAGACATCTGCAACCTTGAGGCCATAGATTAGAGAGGAGTCAGTTAACAGAAATTATCACTCATTTTTTTTTACCAGCGATGAAAGGGTAAGAAAAGATTCGAACTTACAACCGTTTGATTGCAAGTCTCGTGTCTTAATCACTAGACTATGTTAAGCTCGCAAATGAAGACAAAACTTTTCACATACTTTCGTTCTATAAAAACACGTTGTTTCCACGTTGTTCATTGATGAAAAACGTTTAGCTTCAAACCATAACTTTTATTAAACCATATAATAGATTCCGCGAGAGGGCGCTGTGTTATTTACTTAAGAATTAATATTTAAGAAATGGAGCTTCAAATTTCATACCAATGAAAAAAATTCAGGAGGATTGTTTGCATGTTTTGAATTTTGCGCAAAGCTACACGAGGACTATATACGCTAGCCGTCCCTAATTTAACAGTCTCTCTCTCTCGGGTTTTGGGTGTCATACATACCCTGGAGAGCAGGTGCTCTTTGACCTCTACCTCCTTCCTTTTCTTATATAGTCATGCAGTGTTATTTATTGCTTTTGGGTCATAGTGGGCTGAATTGCAACGAGCCTTTTTTCGGCAATGTCCATGTACGGTATACATTTACAGATATTCTTTTGCCCTAAAGTAAGAAGTCTAGTTTGATGGTGGACTTTTTTTCCCCTCTCTCTCATTATATATGTATTATTATTCTATTTTACTATTATTTTTTTTCATTTATTTATTTTTATGTTTAAAATATATATTGATCGGGGAGAGGTGTTTAGAACTATCTTCATCATGTACCTGTCTAGTTCGCATAATAATTCAATTTTCATCCAAATACGTTATTGTACTATGTAGAAGTCTATCTGGTATGGTTGGTATGTTTGAATATTTGTGTATGAATTTAGATGATGTTGCTCTGGGAATTCTGTATGCTATTGTGAGGAGTGTGTTTTGTATTGTTTGTAGCTTGGTTTTAATTGTTTTGTCACTTACAGTAATCCACGCTGGAGCTGCATAGTCGATTACTGGTCTAATGTATGTTTTGTAAATTTTTAGTATGTTATCTATTGATGCTCCACTATTCTTGCCAGTTAGACTCCTAGCGTAGTTGATTTTTCGCCAGACTTTACTTTAAATTAATTTACATGGTTAATCCATGTTAATTTTGAGTGATATGTTAGACCTAGAAAGGTTGCCAATGTGGCAGTAGTGTTCCATTAATATATATTTCAGGCTGTAGTTTTTTTGTATTTTCTTACCTTTGTAAATAGGACAAGTTGTGTTTTTGCTGTATTTATTTTTATTCTGCATTTTTGACAATATTCGCTTATTATATTTAGTTGTGGTTGTATGTTTGTAGCTGCTTTTTCAGACTGTCACATCATCAGTAAACTGTGAGGAGAATCCATGATTAGGATCCTTCAATGGCAAATTGTTTACATACATGATGAAGAGTATAGAGTTAACCACCCCTCCCTGGGGAACTTCAGCTTCTGGAGTTAAGTACTCAGAAAAGGTCCCCTCTACATTTTCTATTTTCCAAAAAGTTAGATAACCAGCGAATAATTCCACACGGTAGTCCCATTTCATACATACGAAACCATAGACCATTGTGCCATACAGTGTTAAATGCTTTCTCAACGTCAAGAAACCAGTCAACAGTGCATTGTTTTTGTTAAAGCTATCTATTATATCTTCAGTTAGTCTGATTAAGTGGTCAGTTATTTGTCTATATTTTATGAATCCATTTTGTTCTTCTGGTAATTTTGATGTTATCTCCAAGAATATGGAGAGTCTGTTACTGACTATTCTCTCAAGAATTTTGCCTACACAGCTGGTCGGTAGCTAGTAGGCTTTCCTTCCTTATGGAACATTAACATATTAGCATGCTTCCAGGAAACTGGTATGTATCCAGAGATAAGTTAAAAAGTGCCTTTAGGTGGTTACACAATTTCGAAGTGCCCTTTTTGAGGAGGATGGCTTGTATCTCATCATCACCCGGAGATTGTTTGTGTTTTCTATTGCTCATGATTCATGTATAGGTATTTCTTTCGTTACCATCGTATCTTCGTAGTTTATTATGTGTCTTGTGTTTATCTCAGATATACTTGTTGTGAACATTGGTTCAAATTGTTCTTTGTTGTTTAGTACATAATTTGTGACTATTGTAAAAATAAGCATTCTTATCTGGATCAGTACGTGTTTTAAATGTATTCTGTAATTGGTGTTTGAAAGTTTCGGCTTTTTCTTTGTTTGTGTAAGCCGTTGTATTGTTGTGCTCAAATCCAGGATATTTATTTGCGGCTGAATTGTCGTTGATGAGTCGTCTAAGGCGTGTCCAGAATTTTCTCAGGTCAGTTTTATCATTTAATTTTGAGCAGAAATTATCCAATTTATCTTGTTTTTGATGTTTTATTTGTGTTCTAATGTGATTTCTTATATTGTTTATTTGTGTTTTGGTTTCTCTGTCTCTTGTTATCATGAATTTTCTTAATTGTCTTCATTTTTTGATTAGGGTTATTATTTGGGTGTTTAGTTTGCATGTGTTATTTGTTGTTTGATAGTTTTGTTTCGGTATTGTTTTATTCGCCGCTTGAGGGCACTCCGTTATTGTTTGACAGTGGTTATCCAATTCTATATGGTTTTTCACTCCTCCTAAAACGTTATTAGATAATTGATTGTCTCATTCCTTTTGACAGTATTGCCAATTTGCTTTATTGTAATCAAACTTTTCTTTTCTATAAGTTGTATTTTTATGGGCAGCGAGATCGAAGACACAACATATTGGTAAGTGACCGCTATCAACATCTTTTCCCACCTGAAATGTAATTAGTTTCTGGCTCATATTGTATGTGCTAAGACACAAATCTAGTACATCGCTAGTGTTAGTGGCATACGCTGCGTGTGGGCAGGTATTATCATTCAGTAGGGCCATATTATTATCATTTATAAACTATAATAGGTTTCTTCCATTGTTGTTTGTATAGTTTGAACCAAAATTAACATTTTTGCTTACTTAGGTCTCCGATGACTATGAAGTTTTGGTTGTTGGATAAGATGTTGTTGAGTAATGTTAAGTCTAGTTGTTTATTTGGTGAACAGTATATTCCTGCTATTGTCACTTTTGTTCTATTTATTAACAGGATATCCACGGTAACATGTTCATTGTTACTGCTCACACTGATTTCTGTGACTGATAGATCTGTTTAATATAACATCATTATACCTCTATTTTCATCATTTTTATTTATCCTGTCTTTCCTTATTGTTGTGTAATTTGGTATCTTAAATCTGTTGTTATTGTATATTAAAGTTTCGCTTACTATTATAATGTGGAGGTTAGTTTCTTGTATAAGGTTTTCGATCTCATGCTTCTTGGAAGCTATTGAACCTTGGATGTTGATATATACGACTGTGAACTTTATATTGTCAGTAAGTATCCCTTGAGGATTGTTATTTGTAGTATATGATGGATAAGGTGTTTTTTCAGGTGGTTGTTTGATTTGGTTTTGTGTATTCTGTTATAAATGCTGTGATTATGTTAGTCAATAGGCTTGTTTTTTTCAGATGTGTTAGCGTTTGTTTCTGGGAGTGTGGTATTTGTTTTCTTGTGATTTTTTGTATTGAGTTATTTTCTTGTGTAATATTACTTTGTTCTTGTAATTCTTGTGTTTCGTTTCCTTTTAAAATTTGTGCATACATTGTTTTGGATGTTTTGTTAACTTTTTTTGGTGTTGTTTTTGAATTTCGTGCAAACCTACGCGAGGGCTATCTGCGCTAGCCGTCCCTAAGTTAGCAGTGTAAGACTAAAGGGAAGTATGAGTTGTGGGAGAAGCTCCCTCTACCGCAGTATTAGTTGCTTCTTCCTCATTTTCAGAATTTTCCAACGAATTACTTAGTTTTATTGTTTTTCTTCTGACTTTTCGTCTTTTTCTCATATTGTTATCTTTGGCTTTATCTACTGTGTTTAATTCTTTTCTTGCTACAGTACATAGAGCTAGCAGACGAGAGTTTATATCTTTGTTAAATGTTTGGCCACCAACAATACTAGACTTGCTTGTTTTTCGTGTTGTTCCGGTGGCTTGAACAACTTCAGCAATTTTTCTCGTCTGACATCACGTATTTTGGATTGACTGTAGCTTCCAGCTGTGGGTTTGTCGAGGTTTCCCGCTCAATCGTGGGAGAATTGTTCAGCCAGGGGCGTAGATCTTGGGGGGATGGGGGTATACATCCTCCCTTCATTTTAGGTGGGGTTATGGTGCATACAATCATCCTCTTCATACACTTTGGTCTGTTGAACTGTTTTATTGCATCATAGGCCTACAAATTGTATTTGTTCTTGTGATTCTCGTGCTCTTACCAATCGAATTACATAATTAGGCCTAGATGTAGGTTTTTTCAGTAGCCGAAATGTACATCTTTAATATAAGCGTGCTTCTAAGCTTTTCGATCTAAGTGATAGTTCGTAAGTATTAGTCAGTAGGCCTAAGTATACATGCAAGACTTGCAAGCACTATCACAGTGGTTGCAAAAATCATCCCCCCCCCCCAATCGGGTGTAAAAAAATTTACGCCCCTGTGTTTAACTGTGTAGCTTTGTTCTTGTTTCTCGTATAGGTTTTGTCGTTTGTCCACGTAGAAAAGATAAACTTTTATTCAATAATGGTCGAGGAAGCCTACTTTCAATCTTTTGTTTTAGGAATCACAAAAAAACGTCTGTCTCCTATCTCACTTTCACCAAAAAACACTAATTTAGCTATGTAACACTAGATTTTTCTGGAGTTTTCAATTTTGCGCAAAGCTGCACGAGGGTTATCTATGCTAGCCGTCCCTAATTTAGCAATGTTAAGACTATAGGGAAGGCAGCTAGTCATCATCACCTCCACTGACTCTTGGGCTACTCTTTCACCAACGAATAGTGGGATTGACCGATACGTTATAACGCCTTCACGGCTGACATGGCAAGCATGTTTAGTGTGATGAGGATTCGAACCCGTAGTCCTCAGATTACGTGTCGAGTGCCTTAACCACCAGGCCATGCCAAGCCCATTCACGAGGAAATTAGTTTCTTTGTCATGCTTTACAGCAAAGTTACAAGTTATTGCTTGGTTTTTTTATGTTAAAAAACGAAACGGAACTAAAAATCAAACACAAGCATTAAAACAAAAGTTGATAAATTTAAAACAAAAGTTAATTTTATAGGAAAGAATCGATTTATCATCTTAAATATGTGTATAAAGGAGCCGACACTTTTCGTGTGTGATGAATTGAGAAAAACCGTAGTTTTAATAGAAAAACTTAGTTTCAATAAAGGAGAAAAAGACAGAAACTTAGCTTCTGTTTATCTCAAACAAACAACACTTAACTATCAACTGGTATTGATGCACAGTTAAACTAATCTGTTTTTAGGTAACTGAAACATAACTATCAACTGGTATCCATGCACAGTTAAACTTATCTGTTTCTGGATAACCGAAGCTTAACTGTTAACTGGTTTCCATACAGAGTTAAACTGATCTGTTTCTAGATAACTGAAACTTAATTATTAACCAGTATTGGTGTAGAGCTAAATCAAGTTTATAGACTATGAAGTAGTCGTTTTGATCTGGTTGTTAAAAAACTTACACTTCAAATGAACCTACCTACTCAGGAACTTCCATATGTTCCGACGATTAACCAGCCATCCACTCATCACAGACTCTGTGATTCAACTCCACTAGCTTCCAGTAGATGGGCAGGGCTATGCAAGTCCACCCAAAAGATAAACACCATAGCAAGTGCTTTTGCTTGGACATCATCCAGGACAGAAAGGGTGAAGCATCCATTTCATTCGTGGTTCGGTGGGAAACTGGTGAATGAATTATTGGTACCTGTTGATGACTCAAGAAATGTCAGCCAACAAACAGTGAAGTAAGCAGAGTGGACTACTTACACCAAAAAATTTAATACTTATTCGAGCTCTCTCAGGACTGAGTAGAACTTGGTATGTACCTTTAAAGTGTCAAAGGGGAGAGGATGAGTTTCTTGTTGGCATAATGCAGTAGAACCCTGGCAAACCTCACAATATACCAAATCCTCCCAGTGAAACCACACTCTGGCTCGTGGATGCCAACTGAAACAAACATCAGAGGAAAGGTATATTTCTGGGAAATGTCATTCACAAAACGAAACTGGTCATCTATCAAGTGAGATCTAGTGGTGACATCTTTGAAATAGATGTGGTGCAGATGTTATCTATCACTTTTACCTATGCAAAGAGAGAACTGATATTCCTTTGAAGAGTCATTCGATCTTAACCAGATCGGACAAAGGAAAAGCTGAATGCACAATCTATGTAGTGGATGAAACAACAGCACCTTTGTAGAAACACATTGTTCCATGGTTTACTAAGAATAGTTCTGATGTTTTGGCACCACGTAATGCAGTTATACAAGCTATGCACGAAATAAATTATTCCCTATGTATAAACCAGGAAACATCAATTCCTACTGTTGTTTGTAGTTAACCACAAAGCTTCACAATGGACTATGTGCGATGTACCCACTGTGGGTATCAAAACCCAGTTTTAGTGCTATAAGCTTATGGACTTACCACTGTACCAGAGGGAGCGTGTTCTTTTGTAATCGTGAGTGATCTGCTATCTACCTGTAAAGTGCAATGGTTATAGGAATGGTGAGTGTAAAAGAAACTGATGTTAGCAGTCATCTTGGCTGGCATTCATCACACTATGGCTGTAAGTAAATATGTGGTTACTAATACATCGTCTGTGGAAAATTTTTCAAGTAATCTAAACCCAACATTATTGTTTTCATTACTGGTTGATAAATTTCATAACACTATTTTATGTCAGCAGATGAGTTAGAGTTAGGGTTGTGTGAATGAATTTACTTCAGCACACGATATTACTCCTGTCCTAACACTTGTCTGGTGGCTCAGTGATTAGCCTGAAGACATGTAATGTCAAAACTGGGGCAAAACAAAATTATGTCATTGTTCTTCAGAATAAAACAAACAAATGAACAATTTGCCCTAAGATGGCTGACAATTTAACAAAGTAGACCTTTTCCAAGTCCTACAAGGCATCATTCAAAAACTCAATTTCTTATTTTTGCCTAAAAATGGTTTTTACTCGTTCTTTGCATAGTGAGAGACTGTCATTTAGTAGCTGCTTTTTGTTTTCTTACTTGATATATATTTCACCCTAAGAAGGTTTTCTTGAGCTCTGATTGGCTCTAACCCTTGTGGATTGGTTGTATGTATATGTTTCAGTACAAATTAATTTTATTTGAATTTCCCCACAATGAAAATCATTAAAATTACTAAAACAAAAATGACTGCTAACAAACCTGTGTTGCTTATTATGTGTTCACTGAGAACGATAAATAAAAAGGCTTCCACTTATCAAAAGCATCAGATTTTAGGCCTAACTTTGAAGTTGATCACTGTACTTAAACATGGCCTATTGTATAATTGAAGTACCAATGAATAAAAGTTGTTTTTTTAGTAACATTAGTTAAAATGATTAGAGCAGTACCAAGCAGAACAGTTTCAAGTTCACATGATCAATTTATTAATAACAATCATATAATCAGTCAATAGCTTTGATCACATAATGTGAGATCAATGAGAAAACTTTACACTGATGCAGAAAGTTGGTCCAAAGTGGTCCACTATTGTAATTAAAAGTAATTTCTACCCACTTACTTTTAGTTACACTAATTATTTGTTTCTCCATTAAACCCCATCTTTCTTTCAGTTGAAACCTAATAATGCCAAGAAATATATTCATAAAAAAAAAAAAATAATTTTTTGTAAAATTTTGGGGAAAATTGTCTACAATGGAAGAAAAGTTACAAATAACTTATGTATCAAATTACAGTTAAATTTGGAACAATTTATGCAGAATATTATTAAAAGAAAAAAGCTTTCATAATAAAACGTAAAAATGATCAAAGTTAATTCAATGGTTTTGATTGGTAGAAATCTTTTAAATTTATACACAAGTTATCAGTTAAAGTTACAGGAGAAATCATATACTGAACACCAACTATTGTTTGGAAAAAACAGTTTGAAATATGAAAACCTTTAGAGAAATCCCAAATGTTTGTGAAGGATATTTTAATGGTATTACTACCCCTTACAAAAATTTATAATAAGCAACATGATAATCACAAACACATTTATTCACGTTGTAGGAAACTGGCAGTATAACAACTTCACTGGTAAGGACAGGAAGGAGAAAATCACCAATATACTGCTCTTGAACAGAGGTTATGGTGCACACTTGAGAGATTCAACAAAGTGCAATGCCAACATTTAAATCTGGCTTATGTGTAAGTCGTACTTCTTACTTACTTTAATCTTACAATGGTACAAAGTATGCATTTTCTTCCAACTTGCTGAACCAAATAACATCACTTAGAAAATTGTGCTTTCATCAATGTTTGATTACTCCTGAACCAACCATTTCCTTCCACATCATCAGTCAAATACCATTATCAAGAGAACTATGCTAAACTATCATCAACGTTTTTTTGTCTCCAAAACCACCTCCTTCCTCATCATCAGTCAAATAACATGATGAAGAGAACTATCCTTAGCTTTTGTCAATGTTTGATGTCTCCAATACCATTTCTTTCCCTATCATCAGTCAATTACCATCACCAAGAGAAGTAGGCTAAGCTTTAATCAATGTTTGATGTTTTCCAAACCACTTCCTTCCTCATCATCTGTCAAATACTAACAACAGGAGAACTAGATTAGCTTTTGTCAATGTTTGATGTCTTCTGAACCACTTCCTTCCTCATCATCTATCAAATACTATCACCAAGAGAACTAGGCTAAGCTTTCATCAATGTCTGATGTCTTCTGAACCACTTCCTTCTTTACCATCAGTCAAGTACCATCACCAAGAGAACTAGGCTAAGCTTTCATCAATATCTGATGTCTTCTGACTACTTCCTTTCCCATCATCAGTCAAGTACCATCACCAACAGAATTAGGCTAAGCTTTCATCAATCTTCTATTATCCCAAACCACTTCTTTCCTCATCATCTGTCAAATACTATCACCAAGAGAACTAGGTTAAGCTTTTGTCAATGTTTGATGTCTTCGAACCACTTCCTTCCTCATCATCGGTCATGACATTGACTAAAGTGCCCACAACTTGCCAAGGCTACCTGCCATGTGGAACAGACTGTTTACCCCAGATGATCCTGCACCTGTAATAATAAAGATAAAATTTGTAACCCTTAAGTTGGATCTATGGAACATACATAAATGTTTCTAATATCACACCCTAGCTCTAATTATAATCTATGAGACTTGGAGAACAAGACAACTGTGCCAAATATTTATTAAGAACCAACAAGTGATTACCACCAAATTGTTATGGTAATGAAAAAAGTTTAAATAATTTGAAATTGCACTTTGATGTTCAATTCCTTTATTGCAATACCGTGTTAAGTGCTGTGTTCACTTTCCACTTTTCTTATTGGTTATATGTTAAATATTTTTGCTTGATTTATAATTTAGAGTTATACTCGTGTTACAAAACTCCCCTTCTCTCAGGTCAGTGTGCTAATTTTTTTAATCTTCTTCACTTTCAGTCTAGTGTACAAATATGTAAGCACGTAAAGATGTACAAACATGCAACAAAGGAAATTTAGCTTCATAAAACAACCAGAGTTACTACATCTGTATAGCAGTTGAATGTATAAATCAGAACAGGGATGAAAAGTAACTGTTTGTTAGATGGAGATGAAAGACTGTTAAACCATTTTAAGATTGTATTCTTCTATTTAAAAAAGTGATGATATGTCTAGCATTAATCAACTAATTAATTATTAGATAACTCAAATCATCATAATTTTTTAATGTAACAGAGAAATTAATAACAAGGATGTTCTCTAGGACACACCTAATGAAATTATTTAATTTGAAATGTTTGATAATGCTGGATAAATAATTACAGAAATGTTTGTTAGGATACAAACAGAGACTTATTAATCTTTCTTGTAACACTGATTAAACAAAACTGTACTACTTTAGATAACATCAATCTAAAATCAACCAAAGATGAACCAGTTTTACCCAACAGCAGCTCTGACACATCAGTTTTATGTATCTAGCAACAATATTTGTGAACCAGTTTTCCCATACAACTGCCTTTTCAAATATATTTCATTTATGTACCGACAGTTCGTATGAACCAATTTTTCCAAACAGCAGCTCCAACAAGCCAGATTTGATTCACATTTCTGACAAACCATTTTACCTGATTCTGGAGTTGTACCATTCTTCCAAGCTGTGTGGTCAGAAGAAAAGCTTCGTCCTCTGGACAGAGAAGGTTGGGGTGTCGTATAAGGAGAAGTTTGTAATGACACCGAGTTACTACGTAATAAACCTGAAGATGGCTGAACAGAAAAAATAAAGTAATTTCAGATGAATACATGTAATACAAATAAATGTTTTAAAAGTTTTCATTAAATAAGCAGTTTTTATCATACTTAAAATATATTGATCTTAACATCTATAACTAACAGTCATTATCTCTAGTTCTAATAATTAACATTATTCACACCAGCAGATCAGGCAAGAAATCATGTAGTCTAATGGCATAACAACGTGTTTTAATGGACAATATTCATACTAATAACATACACTATAATGTCATCAGATGAGAAATGCAGTTGTAAAAAAAAATGATAATAGTGTAATCCAAATGGAGAAGTACAGCTACGTAATCATTAATGGATTTAAAATATTTGAAAAGGTACTCATCGTAACTCAAGTCAGATCTATCCAGTGATGTACTTAATGTATGCAGAATTTGACTGCAATTTCTAACTAGGTTGTAGTTAGATGTTAGAACAGTTTTTACAACTGGAAACAACACTGGTTCCCCTACTTCCAATTATGTTAGTCAGTGTGTGGTCCAAGTATTTTGGTGCAATCCCTAATGCTGTACCACTGACCATGTGAAGGCAAATGGTCAGCAGCAATCTACTGCTATTTTAATACACAGAACAATACGAATTCATATCAACAAGGCAAACAAATGCAAGTCCATAAAATTCCATACAGTACACAAATTAATCAAAGTAACTTGAAATTAATTAGAATATTTCTAAGAAATTAGGTATAATAAAAATAATTGTCACTACAATCATTAAGCCACAAAGGCTCAATTTATAATTTAATTAAAGTTCCTTTTTATGACAGTAAAAATAAGTATTTCACTTAACAGTGACCTGACCAAAAAGTGATATTCTACTTCACATCTTCCAAAATGTTAAACATAATAAAACCTAACAATAACTACAACTTCACTATCTAACATATCTACTCAACACTATACAATCAAGGCAAGTAAACAAAAATCTACTTCAGTATAAACTTTAATATTACAAGAAAATTGAACAAACTTCATTTTGTGCTCCAAGTAACAGAAAGTTAGTATTAGTGAGAAATAGTAAATGGCCTGTAAATAAAAAAACTAATTAGAAAAGCTCAGTTATCAGTTGTCATTACACAACAGAACGTTTTACAGATTTACAACTTATGATATTGGATTTCAATACAGTACAGAACTCTTAACATAATTTACAAATTAAGATATTGGCTGTCATTACCCTACAGAACTTTTATCTGATTTACAACTTATGATATTGGCTGTCATTCCCAAACAGAACTTTTTACTGATTTTCAACTGATGATATTGGCTGTCATTCCCTAACAGAACTTTTAACTGATTTAAAACTTAAGATATTGGCTGTAATTACCTAACAGAACTATTTACACATTTACAACTTAAGATATTGGCTGCCATTTCCTTAGAAAACTTTTTACATATTTATAACTCATGATATTGGCATTCATTAACTTATAGAACTTTTACCTGATTTAAAAACTTATGATATTGGCTGTTATTACCATACAGAACTTTTTATTGATTAACAACTTATGATAATGGCTGTCATTACCCTATAAATCTATTTACAGATTTACAACTTATAATATTCAATGTCATTATCTTACAGAACTTTTAACTAATTTACAACTTATGACATTTTCTGTCATTACGTTACATAATTCTTAACATATTTACAACTTATGATATTGGCTGTCAATACCTTACAGAATTCTTTACATAATTTACAACTTATGATATTTGTTGTCATTACCGTGCAGAACTTTGCACAGGTTTACAACTTATGATATTGGCTGTCATTACGTTACAGAACTTTTTACTGATTTACAACTTATGATGTTGGTTGTCATTACCTTAGAGAACTTTTCACAGGTTTACAACTTATGATATTGGCTGTCATTACGTTACAGAACTTTTTACTGATTTACAACTTATGATAATGGCTGTCATTCCCAAACAGAACTTTTAACTGATTTGAAACTTAAGATATTGGCTGTAAATACCTAACAGAACTATTTACATAATTTACAACTTATTATATTGGCTGTCATTACGTAACAAAAGTTTTACCCGATTTACAAATTATTATATTGGCTGTCATTAAGTTACAAAAGTTTTTACAGATTTACAACTTAAGATATTGGCTGCTATTTCCTTAGAGAACTCTTTACAGATTTACAACATATGATGTTGGCTGTCAATACCTTACAGAACTCTACATAATTTACAATTTATGACATTGATTACCATTAACATACAAACATTTTTATTGATTTTCAACTTATGATAATGGCTGTCATTACCGTACAGAACTATTTACTGATTTACAACTTATAATATTCGATGTCATAACCTTACAGATCTTTTTACTGATTTACAACTTATGATAATGGCTGTCATAACCTTATAGAACTTTTAACTCATTGACAACTAATGATAATTGCTGCCAATATCTTACAGAACTCTTTACATTATTTACAAATTAAGATATTGGCTGTTATTACCTTACAAAACTTTTAACTGATTTACAACTTATTATACTGGCTGTCATAAACTGACAGAACTTTTAACTGATTTATAACTTATGATATTGGCTGTCATTCCCAAACAGAACTTTTTACTGATTTTCAACTGATGATATTGGCTGTCATTACCTAACAGAACTATTTACAGATTTACAACTTAAGATATTGGCTGCCATTTCCTTAGAAAACTTTCTACATATTTATAACTTATGATATTGGCAGTCATTAACTTATAGAACTTTTACCTGATTTAAAAACTTATGATATCCGCTGTCATTACCATACAGAACTTTTTATTGATTTACAACTTATGATAATGGCTGTCATTACCCTATAAATCTATTTACAGATTTACAACTTATAATATTCAATGTCATTATTTTACAGAACTTTTAACTAATTTACAACTTATGACATTTTCTGTCATTACGTTACATAATTCTTAAGAGATTTACAACTTACGATATTGGATGTCAATACCTTACAGAATTCTTTACATAATTTACAACTTATGATATTTGTTGTCATTACCGTGCAGAACTTTTCACGGGTTTACTACTTATGATATTGGTTGTCATTATCTTACATAATTCTTTACGGATTTACAACTTTTATTGGCTATCATAATTTTACAGATCTTTTTACTGATTTTCAACTAATGATATTGGCTGTAATTCCCTTTAAGAACTCTTTACATAATTTACAATTTATGATACTGGCTGTCATAACCGTACAGAACTTTTTACTGATTTACAACTTATGATATTGGCTGTCAATACTTTACAGAACTCTTTGCATCATTTACAACTTATGATGTTGGTTGTCATTACCTTAGAGAACTTTTCACAGGTTTACAACTTATGATATTGGCTGTCATTACGTTACAGAACTTTTTACTGATTTACAACTTATGATAATGGCTGTCTTTACCTTACAGAACTTTTAACTGATTTAAAACTTAAGATATTGGCCGTAAATACCTTACAGAACTTTTAACTGATTTAAAACTTAAGATATTGGCCGTAAATACCTAACAGAACTATTTACATAATTTACAACTTATTATATTGGCTGTCATTACGTAACAAAAGTTTTACCTGATTTACAAATTATTATATTGGCTGTCATTAAGTTACAAAAGGTTTTACAGATTTGTAACTTATGATGTTGGCAGTCATTACCTTACATAACACTTTACATAATTTACAACTTAAGATATCCGCTGTCATTACCTTACAAAACTATTTAGTGATTTATAACTTATAATATTCAATGTCATTACCTTACAGAACATTTAACTAATTTATAACTTATGACATTGTCTGTCATTACATTATATAATTCTTTAGAGACTTACAACTTTTAATAGTAGCTGTCAAAACCTTTCAGAACTCTTTACATAATTTACAACTTATATTGGCTATCTTTACCTTACAGATCTTTTTACTGATTTTCAACTGATGATATTGGCTTTCATTCCCTTACAGAGCTATTCACAGATTTACAACTTAAGATATTGGCTGCCATTTCCTTAGAGAACTCTTTACAGATTTACAACTTATGATATTGGTTGTTGATACCTTACAGAACGCTACATAATTTACAACTTGTGATATTGGCTGTCATTAATAATAATAATAATAATAATAATAATATTTATTAAGCAATAAATTAGACACAAAAAATCAAATAACAATATAAAACCATCAAAAAAGAGTTAACTCGTCCTGTGATGGTTAAACACATAATAAAGTAAAATCAAAATAAAATTCCCTGAATATTATCATCAGTATTTAAGATCCATTGTTTTAAGTAGTTCTTTTGATTAACACGATTAATAGAAGATCTTATACTATAAGGAATAAAATTATGGATACGAGGTGCCAAATAAAGATATTGATGAAGTGTAACTGTTTTACGTGGTGTGGGTACATTAATTGGAAAAAAAGATTGAAGTCGTGTAAAATATGAAGTGACTTTAAAAGGCCTATTAAAAGAAACATGCATTGTAGATAAAGCTAAAAAATATAAATAAAGTTTACCATATGAAAGAGGGGAGTTAAATTTACTGAAATCGGTATCAAGCCTATGGGTAAAAATAAGATAGAAAACACTTTTTTGCAACTTGTGAATAGGAATTAAAAAAGTCTTATATGTGCCACCCCAAATTGAAATACAATATTGTAAGAAAGATTGAAAGAGAGCATAATATACACTTAACAAAATATGATAAGGAGCACAATGACTAAGTTCAAAAATTAGCATAGAGCTATATTTTAATTTATTAACTAAAGAATTAATATGAAATTGCCAATTTAATTTTCGATCTAAAATAATTCCTAAATATTTAACAGAGGAAACTTGAGTCAATTTAGGACACTTACAATTAGGGTAAGTATAACAATCACTGGAATGATAAAAAATAGAAGGAAAAGCTGGAATGACACCATAAAGGTTAAACTGAAGAAGAAAAGATTTAGATATATTTAAGGATAAGCCATTACAGAAAAGCCAATTTTAATTTTATTAAGATCACTAGAAATAATGGCTTCATTAATTAGATTTGGCTTACTATAAACAACAGCAATATCATCAGCATAGGCTTGGATATCTCCAAAAAACTGTTGGTAAAGAATATCATTTATATAAATGAGAAATAATAAAGGGCCCAGAACAGAACCTTGTGGTACTCCAACATTAATTGTAAGCCAATCACTATAATTATTATGGATACAAACCGATTGCTTTCTATTGTGAAAGTAAGAAAACCAATCAAAACAATGCCTCTAAAACCATAATAAGATAATTTATTTAACAAAATTTTATGATTAACAGAATCAAAAGCTTTGGCTAAATCAAGAAAAAACAGCAATTGATGAAGATCAGAATCCAAAGCTTCTGTAATACTTCCCACAAGTTTAGCAACAGCAACCTCCGTTCCAAGCCCAGGCCGAAAGCCAAATTGAGAAGGAGACAAAACTGAATGTCTATCAAGAAATGATAAAATTCTAATCTTCATAGATTTTCAAATAGTTTAGAGAAATGTATTAATAAGGAAATAGGTCTATAATTCGTAAAATCAAAAATATTACCAGATTTATAAATAGGAATGACCAATGATAACTTGAAAGCATTAGGAAACTTCCCTTGAGTGAAAGATAAATTAATTAAAAAAGTCAAAATTGGTGCAAAAGATTAGCATTAGCTTTCAAAATCTTAACCGAAACACCATCTACACCATTAGAAGCTGAATTTGATAAGGAGAAAATATTATTCATAGTTTCAGATACAGTAACAGGATATAGGTAACAAGAAGAAGAAGGAGCAGGAGGCATGCCCTGAGAACAAAATTTAGGATTGGAGCAAGTAGATTTAGCAACATTAACAAAAAAATAATTCAAATCAGATAAATTAGTAGTACCAAAATTACAAAATTTCTTATTATTTTTTTTAACATCAATAATAGAGTTAACAATATTCCAATTCTGTTTAATAGTTTTAGCATTCTTAAACAGGTTATGATAATAAGTCCATTTAGTCTTACGGGTCAAGCTAACAACATAATTCCTTAAACACTTAAATCTAATCTTTAGATAAATATCATCAGGAAATTGATGTACTTTCCTTTTTAACTTATCTCTTTTAATCATTAACAAAACCAATTCACTGGTAATCCATGGCTTAATTTTTCTAAACTTTTGTGACACAGAAACAGTAGTAGTACAACTTTGAATACAATCAGTTAACACTTCAGCAAAATTATCATAAGCAACATTAACATCAGAACAATTCATAACACAGGACCAATCTGAAAAATTCAAACAAGAACTCAAATCATTAAACTTAATCTTTTGAACATTTGAAACATGTTCTAGATCCGATAAAATGTCTATACATAAAACAATTGGAAAATGATCGGTCAAAAAACTCTCAACAATATAAGAATAACAATTTTTAACAGTATTTCCACTAATTAAAAAATGATCAATACAAGAATTAGTAACATTGGTTATCCGTGTAGGAGAAGAAATAATTATACGAAGATTGTTCTCAGACAAAAACTTAAAATATGCATTCTTATAACAAACATCATCAAATGCCAAAACATCTATATTAAAATCACCAACCAGTATATTAATATCATATTTGTACATATTCAATTCTAATGAAAGCTCATCAATAAATTTCAATACAGGCAATCTAGGAGATCGATAAACAACAAAGAGATTAAATTTCTTATTTTGAATCATACAAAATAAAATTAAAGCATCAGACTTAATGTACTGTACTTCTTTTATCATAGTCAGTATCTCAAATTTAACAAAAACTGCCACTCCACTAGCCTTATTTAGACCAGAAGATGAAGAATAAAAGGAGTAACCTGGAATCTAAAAGGAAACAAATCCATCCTCAACAAACCAAGTTTCAGAAAAAGCTATTATATGAAATTTAACAACGCTTGATTGTAAAAAAACAAGAAATTGGTCAACATTTTGAGTAAGACTTCGAATGTTAACATGTATTAAATTTAAATGACCAACAGAAAAAACATTTGGTAAATCAGAAAGAGAAGACAAAGTTAGTGTAACACCAACAATATCATCAAAATCATCAGCCATTGCAGTATTTATAAATTATTAAGATCAAGATTAAGCAGCATAAAACAATGGGCTGAGTAGTTTCTGATTTCCTAATGAGAATATTACCATTCGATACCCAAAGAAATTTTTATTGATTTTCAACTTATGATAATGGCTGTCATTAACTTACAGAACTATTCACTGATTTACAACTTATAATATTCGATGTCATTACCTTATGGAACTTTTAACTGATTTACAACTAATTATATTGGCTGTCATTACATTACAGAACTTTTTACTGATTTTCAACTGATGATATTGGCTGTAATTCCCTTACAGAACTTTTAACTTATTTACAACTTAAGATATTGGTTGTCATTACTTAACAGAACTATTTACAGATTTACAACTTAAGATATTGGCTGTGAATACCTTTCAAAACTCTTTACATAATTTACAATTTATGATATTGGCTGTCATTACTTTAGAGAAGTTTTAACTGATTTACAACCTATGATATTGTCTGTCATTATCTTACAGAACTCTTTACATAATTTAGAACTTAAGTTATTGGTTGTCATTAACTTATAGATATTTTTATCTGACTTAAAACTTATTCTATTGGCTGTCATTACCTAACAGAACTTTTTACAGATTTACAACTTAAGATATTGGCTGTGAATACCTTTCAAAACTCTTTACATAATTTACAATTTATGATGTTGGCTGTCAATACCTTACAGAACTCTACATAATTTACAATTTATGACATTGACTACCATTAACATACAAACATTTTTATTGATTTTCAACTTATAATAATGGCTGTCATTACCTTACAGAACTATTTACTGATTTACAACTTATAATATTCGATGTCATAACCTTACAGATCTTTTTACTGATTTACAACTTATGATAATGGCTGTCATTACCCTATAAATCTATTTACAGATTTACAACTTATAATATTCGATGTCATTATCTTACAGAACTTTTAACTAATTTACAACTTATGACATTTTCTGTCATTACGTTACATAATTCTTAACAGATTTACAACTTATGATATTAGCTGACAAAACCTTTCAGAACTTTTACCTAATTTACAACTTATGATATTGGCTGTCAATACCTTACAGAACTCTTTACATAATTTACAACTTATGATATTGGTTGTCATTACTGTGCAGAACTTTTCAGAGGTTTACAACTTATGATATTGGTTGTCATTATCTTACATAATTTTTACGGATTTACAACTTTTATTGGCTATCATAACTTTACAGATCTTTTTACTGATTTTCAACTAATGATATTGGCTGTAATTCCCTTTAAGAACTCTTTACATAATTTACAATTTATGATACTGGCTGTCATAACCATACAGAACTTTTTACTGATTTACAACTTATGATATTGGCTGTCAATACCTTACAGAACTCTTTGCATCATTTACAACTTATGATGTTGGTTGTCATTACCTGAGAGAACTTTTCACAGGTTTACAACTTATGATATTGGCTGTCATTACATTACAGAACTTTCTACTGATTTACAACTTATGATATTGGCTGTAATTACCTTAAAGAACTTTTAACTGCTTTACAACTTATGATAATGGCTGTCTTTACCTTAGAGAACTTTTTACTGATTTACAACTTATAATATTGGCTGTCATTAAGTTATAAAACTTTTTAAAGATTTGTAACTTATGATATTGGCTGTCATTACCTTACATAACTCTCTCCAAATTTGAAACTTATGATATTGGGTGTCAATACCATACAGAACTTTTTATTGATTTACAACTTATGATAATGGCTGTCATTATCTTACAAAACTATTTACTGATTTACAACTTATAATATTCAATGTCATTACCTTACAGATCTTTAAACTAATTTACAACTTATGACATTGTCTGCTATTATGTTACATAATGCTTAAGAGATTTACAACTTATGATATTGGTTGCCATTAACTTACAGAACTTTTAACTGATTTACAACTTATGAAATTGGCTGTCATTACCATACAGAACATATTATTGATTTACAACTTATGGTAATGGCTGTCATTACCTTATGGAACTTTTTACAGATTTACAACCTGTGATATTGGATGTCATTACATTACAGAACTTTTTATTTATTTACAACTTATGATAATGGCTGTCAATACCTTACAAATCTATTTACTGATTTACAACTTATAATATTGGTTGTCATTATCTCACAGAAATTTTAACTGATTTACAACTTATGATATTAGCTGTCATTGAGGTAGAAACGTTTTTACAGATTTATAACTTATGACATTGGCTGTCAATACCTTACAGAACATTTTACTGATTTACAACTTATGATAATGGCTTTCATTACGTTACATAATTCTTTACAGATTTACAACTTATGATATTGGCTGTCAATACGTTACAGAATTCTTACATAATTTACAACTTACGATACTGGCTGTCATTAACTTACAGAACTTTTACCCTGGTTTACAACTTATGATATTGCTTGTCATTACCTTACAGAACTTTTTACTGATTTACAACTTATGATATTGGCTTTCATTTCCTTACAGAACTTTTAAGTGATTTACAACTTATGATTTTGGGTGTAATTACCTTACAGAACTTCTAACTGATATACAACTTGTGATATTGGCTGTTATTACCTTACAGAACTTTTTACCAATTTACAACAAGGCATTGGCTGTCATTACCTTACAGAACTTTTAACTAATTTACAAGTTAAGATATTGGCTGTTATTACCTTACAGAACTTTAACTGATTTACAACTTATGATATTGGGTGTCATTACCTTATAGAATTTTAACTGATTTACAACTTATGATATTGGTTGCATTACCTTATAGAACTTTTACTGATTTGCAACTTTCATTCTTTGTCGTTGTCTGGTTGATATCAAAGATAGTGCAAGTTGTTTACAAAACACTTCAATTGTTATCCTTTTCCCATTGGTTAGTTCTTATCTAGTTTAAGGTTCAGTTTTTTGTTTGTGTGCCATATCAAGTGTATTTAAAAGAACTAAGTTTTAGATATCTAACTGGTGAAGTTACCAAAAGTGTGCTGCTATTTGAATATTCACTTAGCTAAACCTTGTTGGTACACAGATGGTTTAGTGGT
>NC_134831.1:170909289-171004672 GCF_004210375.1 Tachypleus tridentatus
TGTACAGGTTTGACGAACTTTCCTGTTCGCGATTCTTGGGCAAAGATAACATCGTTTTTTGTTGCTGGAACACCTTGAATATCAAGCTGTCTTGTGTCAAGCAATTCTAGGTTTGACGCCTTTCTGCATTTCACGGGGATTCTGGAGACGTCTCTGAAGTACGTTGTGCGAGTGAGTTCATACATACAATGCCTGATGAAGACACAGAGCTCCAAATCTGTATATTATTTGGAATCCGCACGAACCTCATGCAACTTTGTACTCACAAAAATTATTCGACTACAAAACATTGAGTTTTATTAATTTGTGTCACAGGATGATAATGCAACAATTACATAAAAATATAACTGGTCAATGGAAAAATATTAACAAATACTTATGAAAAGTTACATGAGGACATATGTCCCTAATTCTGAACTGATATTCAACAGCACTATCCACTCTTTAGTTGTTCTTGTTCGACCAAACAGTGGGATTTAACTGTCTTTTTGATGACGTATAAACAGCTCCAGAATGGGGAGCTCGTTTTTTTTTGGCAAACGGACACGAACATTGAACCTTAGGATTCAAAGATGGAACTGTCATCTTCAGACTCTGTTGGGACATTTGCACCTTTTAATGAATATATCAAGTACTTCTCCCGTATAGTGAAGACTACAGCTCCCTCTGGTTTACATATTTGATACACATCACAAAAGGGACGACAGACCAAAAACTGGGCAAAAAGCTACTTCAATGATGAAAGTAGACTTGAAATGTTCTTGCCGACCAACTGCTTTATCTCGGGATACAGAGAAGTGAATAACGTTTTACCTTATCGTTCTTGACGTCAGTATTAGGTTTAAAGATCACGTACCTTTTTTATATCTACGTAGGTGTGTGTATGTGTGTGTGATATAATGCAACCAATTACCTACATCATTGTAAAGGGACGAGAGAGCGTATTGAAGAATAACAGTCATATCCAAGCGTTGCTCGTAAGACGAAGATTATCTGGAGAAGACTGAGTTAATTCTATAAGGTTTAAGTTTTTATTATAATAAAAAATAAATTAAATATAAACGTGGTTTTGTTTTCATGATGTAAAAATGCTTGAGTTGTAACTGGACATTATTTAAGGGTTAATGTTCGTTTGTTTGAAGTTAAGCACAAAGCTACATAACATGCTATCTGTACTTGGTATCGAAAAAACCAGGTTACAAATTACACCAGGTACACACCACAGCCGGATTGATATTCGTCCTAAAACTTAAACGAAAGTAAACCAAGCAATGTCTCTACATAGCAGAAGCGATTAAAATAAACCAAACAAAGTTACTACACACCAGAAGGGATGAAAGTAAACTAAACAATGTTACTACACACCAGAAGCGATTAAAGTGAACCAAACAATGTTACTACACACCAGAAGGGATGAAACTAAACCCAACAATGTTACTACACATCAGAAGGGATGAAAGTAAATCAAACAATGTTACTACACACCAGAAGGGATTAAAGTAAGCAATACAACGTGACTATACATCAGAAAGTATGAAAGTAAACAATACAACGTGACTACACATCAGAAAGTATGAAAGTAAACAATACAACGTTACTACACATAGAGTGGATGATATATCAAACGATATCAACAATATTCTAGCTTACTCTAGTTTGTTGTTGCACAAAACAAAATCAATAAATCCTATGGAGTTAAACGACGTCAACAAAGTATTGACACGTAAGTATAACATAAGATCAAAAACTGTTAACGCCTTAGATGACTTATATAGTGTTATTCTAAAACGATTTAAAACATCCACACACACACACACACACACACACACAAACTAAAACATGGTTTTAAACCGTAAAACCCAACGCTATACTTATCATATAAAAAATTTCTATCTTGCATATGAGTTGGCGGTGAGTGGTAATGACTAGCTGCCTTCCCTCTAGTCTTACACTGCAAAATTAGGGACGGTTAGCACAGACAGCCTTCGAGTAGCTTTGCGCGAAATTCAAAAACAAACAAATTACAGGCCAATAATTTATAATGCTATATTTAAGTTTCATGTATAATCTGGCTATATCCCTACAAGTGATGTTTGCTGAAATTATATGATTCCCATCCAGGCGAGCACATTCACTGCTGACAAAAGGTAGGGTTACCACATTTTTTTGGTTTATCTTCCATTCAGTAACTCACAATCGTAAGGTGAAATCAACATCACAGGTTCAACTTTCTGTGTACTAGTAAAGTAAAAAACGACTTGTTCAATTCCAAGTTTCTTTTATTTATGACGAATGCCAGCTGTAATCGGAAGCATTATTTTTCTAAAAACGATCCGCCAACCGAAACCGAATGAATATACATCCTCCTTGTCACTTTAATTCCAGACTCCACGTCTTGTGCAGATCTCTGGTGTTGTTTTTAGCCCACATCTACGTCACTGTACAGCTCCTTTCTGTTTTTTACAGAGCAATCAATGCCTATTATAAAAACAAACACCAAGCCACATGCCTTCTGCAGTGAGGTTAGCGTCTCTTAGATAAATATTGCCATGATTATAAACACACCATAAGGTTCCTTTTCTTAAAGTGTAATTAAACCTAATTATTCATCGCAATTAAAGAAAGGCTACGCAGAAACTGTAAAACTCTTGGTTCACAGCATTCTCATTCTGTGGATACAAATATCTGCTAATAATCACCTACTTTATTCTATAGATAAATAAACTAATAATCCTCTTATTATATTGTATATACCCATTAAAATCAAATTAACTGTTTACAGATAAACGGAAGATATATTAAGAGAATTTAAACACGTTGTAAGATCACTTTAGAGGATTCATAACAATTTAATATAATGATGAATTATAACCAAGAATGTTGTATATTATGTTTCAAATTTTAATAACTTGAATTACCTTTTCCATTTCCATCAGCAGGAAACGATTACAGAAACTAAAGTGGATCATATCATCCAATTAGATGGACTAATCGAATGATAGGCAAGTGTAATATTCAATCACATGGACTAATCGAAGGATGAACAAGTGTGACACTATTCGTAAGAAGTTACTTGATCACCTGTTAATACTAATTTCTTACCCATAATTCCGTTCGCTTCTTATCTTATTTTGATGTAGACATTTAATTACAGCAAACAAAATTTTACCTTTTTTTTCGGGAGAGAGATGGGTGGGAGTAAATAAAAAATTTGTTAGCCTATGGCTAACGTTATTACCTCTACAGAAACTAATATTAAAACCAATTATAAAACGTCCCGTTTGTTAGAGTTCGCTTCTGTCAAAATTCCAATTTTACAGACAAATCATTCATCTCGCTTCCAGCACGTAGTTAAAAACAATTTTGGTTATTTTTTAAAACTCTTCCGAAACTAGCGAAGCAAACTGCCAATTTAAGCCACTAAACCTTATACTCTGCTTTAAAATGTAGAACAGATTATTCAATAAGATATCACTAAAATAATTTTCATCTGTTTAAAGTACCACACAAACTCACAGTCTTCTGAAGAGAAAGACCAAGATAACAGCTTTTCTGCTAACCCTCATTTATTTCATGCCTTCCGAATTGTGGATGGGTGCTCAAGACAAGAAGAGGTCAAGTTTCGTGCCGTGACGACAACAAGCCGCAGCTGACATTAGAGAATGAAACTGGCCATCTGTCATTCCAGTTTAATCTCTTCACATTTCCCTATTTCACTAAGTTATCTTGAGAACAAGTGTTCTTTCTTTCTAAAAGTTCGACATCAGTTTAAGTACTTACTTTAAGTACAGGAAACAGAAACAGTTCAAACTTTCCATACACGAGGCCACTTATTTCCCTTCTGTATTTACTAAAGCCAGGATTTTCAAAGCAATTCTAGACATTATATTCGTAGCAAATATAAACTGTTCCTAACTTTGAACTACTGGCAAGAGAGATCAGCTGTAACCTATCACTCTAGAAATGCGGAGAATATTTTGTGGTATCCCACCCATTCGAAGCCGGATTACTACTTTCGTAACCCAAGGCTCCACCACAGGACTAACCTACGCATCAATGCTTAACTGAAGCTATTGTGGATAAGAACACTGAACACTGTTTTAACAGCTGCAATGGATAGATAACACATGTTCGGAGAAACGTAAAAGAGACTGGGGGTATAAATAAACCTGAAGCCATTCGATATAATCATCTGAACTAACCTTTTTAAAAAAATATATATATGTATAACAGTAAGTTTGCAGTCGTTATGTGTCTCTGAGATTCCTGGTAAACCATTATAATAAAAAATTATAACTTAGTTTGATTTGCCACAGAAATTATTATGAACCTGAAGTTGACTAAAACAATAAAAACTTGTGAAAACAAATCAGTCAAAACTAATTGCAGCGTTTTGTTAATAAAAGTGAACGTAAAGTACTGAAGCTAGTTTTGACAATTTTGTTTTTCTGTTGTCAATATTATGACCATTAATTAAGGTATTCTTCATCCAGTTTGGAAACTGTATAAACCTGTTACTAATTTCTGTAGTTCTGCATACACAGATCAATTATTTTTATTACCCCTCACCCTAATGTGTTCTGGCCATCCTTTGACACGTTGCATTTCTTCTCGCGGACCATACTTCTCGGATTCCGATTCCAGAATCTCGAACGTGGATTCAGCTTCTGAAAGCCATGCAAGAAATCTGTCCAGAGCTTTGTCCAGTTGTTGTAGAGAGTTAAGGGCTCTCTGCAGAGCTTTACTTCTCGCCTGGATACTGATAATTACACTCAAACGTTACTACTAAATCTACTTAAACTTTATTGTTTAATACACCCACACGTTACTGCTAAATAAACTTAGACTTTATTCTTTAATACACTCAAATGTTACTGCTAAATACATTTAAACTTTATTCTTTAATACACTCAAACGTCACTGCTAAATACACTTGAACTTCATTCTTTAAAAATTTCAAATGTTACTGCTGAATACACTTAAACTTTATTCTTTAATACACTCAAACGTCACTGCTAAATACATTTAAACTTTATTCTTTAATACACTCAAATGTTACTGCTGAATACACCTAAACTTTATAGTATAATACACTCAAAAGTTACTGCTAAATACACTTAAACTTTATTCTTTAATACACTCAAATGTTACTGCTGAATACACTTGAACTTTATAGTATAATACACTCAAATATTACTGCTGAATACACTTGTACTTTATAGTATAATACACTCAAACGTTACTGAATACACTTGAACTTCATTGTTTAATATACTCAAATGTTACTGCTAAATACCCTCAAAGGTTCATTTAATCAAATCCTAACTTAGTACAGTAATTGCTAAAATACTACTATCTTTTAAAATTCGTTTAGAACAAAAAATAAGAATTTATTGCGAATTAGGGTTAATTAGAATTATATTTGAGCAACTAACTGAGTTCATTCTACAGTGGCCAGGTGGTGAGGGCGCTCAACAAGCAATCTGAGTGTCATGGATTCGAATCCCCATCACATCCAAACATACTCGCCCTTTCAGCCGTGGATACGTTATAATGTGACAGTTAATCACACTGTTCTTTGGTAAAAGAGAATCCCAAGAGTTAGCGGTGGGTGGTGATGACTTATACTGTTAAATTAGAGACGTCTAACACAGATAGCCCTCGTATATCCTTGCGCGAAATTAAGAAAAATAAAGAATATTTCACCGTATTATCAATAAAAATATATCTTTTTGTTGCAATTTTTAGAAAATTTGGTTTCGTTTTTAATCACAAAATTCTGAATAAATTAACTACAGATTCTTATGAGCTCGGAACTTCCACAGGAAGAGTAAATACTGTGTTCTAAACAATTCATTTATTGTAATAATAGTTGGCCTTCCTCACTCCTACATCTTTTCTCAACATCATAAACTTTAACACTTTTTACAAGAGATTACATGATTTGTACGAAAATTAAGTGGACCCGTGATTTATTGCTTTTATAAACTGGATTTCGTTGTTTATTTAGTCAGTAACTAATAAACCACCGTTCTCAAAGTACAATCTGTCGAGAGGTTAATATTTTGATTTTGTGCTCGACAAGCATGTTCGTCGACCAATTTCAACATTACTCAACAATGGTTCTAATTATTTTCTCCTTCTATGATGTGTTCTTGAATTTGTTAAACACATCCAAACGATAAACTAGCTTAAGGCCTATATCACACTAGACGCAGCGCCTCAGCGATGAGCCTGAAATCTTATAACGCTAAAAATTTGGTTTCGATACTTCTGATTAGCACGACACAGATAATCCATTATGTAACTCTGTGCTTAACAGCACACAAATCAACATAATAGACTATTCATAACTTAATGAATTAACATATGTATTTCTGAATTTTTAAAAATAAATTGAAGGCGTAAAAGATTTTCATGAAGAAAACACGGCTATAAATATTGGAAAACAAATTAAATAATTTGTCGCTTATTCCACCAACAGTGAAAACACAGGTCAAATCACCCTGATTTTAAACAACCAACAGACATCTTTCAAAGTGCCTGTTTCAATCAATTCTATAAGAAACAACTATCAATCTGGTCTTCAATGTTGTTGTTTTGAAGTATGCACAAAGCTACACAATGGGCTATCTGTGCTTTGCCCACCACGGGTATCGAAACCCGATTTTTAGCGTTGTAAGTCTTCAGACATACCGCTGAGCCACTGTAGGGGCAGGTCTTGAACGACGTATTAGTATTTTATTTTATATGTGTTATTAATGTTTTAATAATATTCTTTATTTTACCTTTCTTGTTTCACTATGTTTATTTTACAGACTATCTTTTCACGTTGTTTTCTCCTGTATCATCAGGTTTAAATATATATTAACTAATACATCATATTCCTATCTGCTTTATGGAAAAAGTCTATTCCGAAACGTTCGACGAATCCTGTAAAATATACGAGGTCTGTTCAAAAAATACGCGGACTGTTTGAATTGCGTGGCTCCAGTTGGTTCCAGGGAATCCGCTTGGTGTCGCTAGGTTCGCACAGATCAGCTGATTACGACGCCATTTCCCGATTGCAGATATCTTCATTTGTGTATTAGCTACGCGGTTTTAAGTGAAGTGCGACTTTTTCGTTTGGCGGATTTCAGAATGAATGACCTGAAGGAGCAACGACTTGCTGTGAAATTTTGTGTTAAACTTGGAAAATCTGCGACTGAAACTTTTGCTATGCTTAACACGGCTTACGGTGATGTTGCTATGAAGCGTACGGCATATTTCAAGTGGCATGAACGTTTTAAGGATGGTCGACAGTCCATTGAAGCTGATGAGCGTCCTGGACGTCCTTCCACCTCAACTGACGACCCACACGTCGACAAAATCAACACCTGGTGTGGGCAAATCGACGTCTGACTGTCAGGGAGCTTGCTGAAGAGTGTGGGATATCAGTTGGGTGTTGTTACGAGATTTTGACCAAAAAATTGAAGATGCACCGCGTTGCTGCGAAATTTGTGCCTCAGAACTCGTGCGTTTTTGGCCAAACACTCGATCACTGTTCTTCCCCACCCCTCCTACTCACCTGACCTTGCTCCTTGCGATTTTTCTTGTTCCCCAAACTCAAAAGACCCTTGAAAGGAAGAAGATTTGAGACGATTCCCGAGATTAAGGCAAATGCGACGAAGGAGCTGGAGGACATTACAAAAGAAGTGTACCAGGACTGTCTCAACAAGTGGAAACACCGTTGGGATAAGTGTGTGCGTTGGGGAGGAGAGTACTTTGAAGGGGTCCCAAACCTGTAACTTCTAAATAAAGTACATTTGGTTTTATGACGTCAGTCTGCGTATTTTTTGAACATCCCTCGTAAAATACCATGTTTTCTTCTCGATTAATTTGTTCCCACTAGAGGGCGCTGTTACATATTTTTAAAATCGGTTCACAGCGATCTCTCTGTTTTTCCAATGTAAGTTCAATTAGTCTCGACTAAATAAACAGTAGTAGCGTGCCATTATTAATGTGTTTTGTTTGCTTTAAAAATCATTTTAAAGCACTAGATTTAACTACTTATACTATTTATAATTTACTTTATGTCTCCGTTGACGAGCCTCTGATCATAATAAAACTGGCACAGTTTTATGCCAGTGTTACACATAGTAAACACTATGACATTAGCCTAAATACTAGTTTAAGACCATGCCAAAAAAGAAGTCCTAAAAAAGGTAGGAAATGCCCAACAAGAGGTCTCAGTAGTGAGTTGCACGGTCGTCATTGCGAATAACTGCAAACATTCGCTTTGGCATGGTCGATATAAGTGTTTGCAGAAGGCTGGCTGGAATGTTATTCCAAGTGGTGAAGATGGCTTCACGAAGATCATGCACTGTTTGGAATTGACGTCCATTTCTATAGACTTCCCTTGCCATCCACCCCCAAACATTTTCAGTGGGGTTCAGTACGGGCGAAAACGCTGGATGGTCCAAAAGAATCACTTTATTCGCCATGAAAAAAGTCTTTGTCCAGCGGGCATTGTGGATTGCAGCGTTGTCCTGCTGAAAGATCCAGTCATTTCCACACAAACGAGAGCTTTCAGTCAACAAGGATGCTCTCTCCAACATGCCAATGTAGTTATCTGCTGCTTGACGTTTCTGTATAACCTAAAGCTCCATTGTTCCATGGAAGGAGGAAGCACCCCAGATCATGATGGAAGCTCCTCCACTGTGTCGTGTAGAAAATGTCTCCGGTTGGATATCTTTATCGTGCCAGTAACGTTGGAAGCCATTTGGACCATCCAGGTTAAATTTTTTCTCATCAGAGAACAAAACCTTCTTCCACTTTTCTACGTTCCACGTTTGGTGCTTCTCAGCAAAGTTTAGCCGAGCTGTTTCGTGGTGTGGAAGGAGGCGTGGCCTTTGAAGACGTTTACGGTTTTTAAAGCCTTTCTCTCGTAGATGCCGTCTTGTTCTTCTTGGGCTACATTCTACATCCGTTAGGGCCTTCATCTGGTTTGTCGATCGGCTTATGTCTTGCCGGACAACCCGTCGAATCCTCATGCTCAACGCGGGAGAAATTTTTTTTGGGCCAACCACTTGAAATTCTCGTTCCATATCCCTCGGAATCTTTTAAGAAATTTGCAACAGCAGTTTTATTACGCCCAATCTCACCAACGATGGCACATTGACAGAGACCTTGCTTTTGCAGCTCGACAATTCTGCCATGTTCTAACTCTGTCAACTTTTTAGCCTTTGCCATGTTTTTACACAATGTAACACAGGAGATGTCAGTGGGAGATGTTGACAACGCTAATGCTTGAACACAAATGACTAAATTTCGTTACGTGTTTACTGATTAATACTTCGTTTCAGTATGGTCTTAAACTTTTGACCAGCTATTATTTAGGCTAACTTCATAGTGTTCACATTTTCCCTATTAAATGCTAAAAAGGTTTTTTTTTTTATTTTCCCTTTTCTTATTTTCATCTTTCGAAGCTCTACTCAAATAAGTGATTGAGTCTAACAACGCAAAATGCATATTTTTTCTTTATGTTCATTAGCCTTAATATTTTGGCCAGCAGTGTATACATCATTATACTAACCGTGAAGATATCTCGGCGTATCTCTGGTAAATTAGGCTGGTCATATCCCGAAGACGTGACATCTCGTCTTGAGAAATGTCATTGGTTAACTTGTCAACCAATCGGCTTAGACTTTCTAACGCTGGCTTCCACTGATGGAGTTCATTCTGAAGAACCTGTCATTTAAGTAACCATTACCTTCCTTAAAGTAAGAATTTCTGAGTATTAAAAACATTTGAGATAATGTCAACATTTTCTAAAATGTCATATAGTTTTGTTAGAACACTAACCTTTATTGGTAAGTGTTTATAAAGTATTCTAAATGGCTAAACTGTAACACTTTTGGTTAATAATGCCTAATCAAAAACGTCTTAGATTTGAAAAAATGTCCGGCAAAAAACGAATTCAGTGTGCAACTTAAAAGACGAGAAATCAAAACCAGTGGCCAGACTGGTAGTTACACTTATAGTAATGATCATAATTTAACAGAGAATATTCGTTAGTTAGTTAAGCCTTCTTTTTGTTCAACGTAAGGCATGATAATGATGAGTTAAATTCTTATGAGTGTTATAAGTGTAGCTGACAGTGTGTCCGCCAATTTTGATTTCATTCCTTTAATTCATACGCTTAATCCTTTTCTGGTCGCACCTTTCTTCACACCTAAGGTGTGTTTGATTACATATCTCGACTTTTTGTAAATACATACCAACAAACTACAGAACTTGAGAAACTGATACTCGATAGTAACCCACACTAACTTTATGATCACAACCCTTTTACTCAGAACATAGCTAAGCTTTACGGAACGAACCAGATTCTTTGAAATATATGATGGTAGTTTTTCTTCTCTAAAACAGTGATAATAACTTCTTTTATAATAACGTCATGGTAACTATATTAACAGTTTATTGTCATCACCTCGTGAGCTAGAAAATGCTATTCTACAGGGTGGCCCGTAAGTCTCTACACATCCATATGTTATTATGTTATATTCAATTACACATGTATTATAAATTTGTTTCTTTTTTTTCAGAGAAATGGCCGATGTAAGCCCAATTACACTTGAAGAGCGTATTGTGACAAGTACGTGGGTACTTGAGCGCAAAAATACTGGTGACAACCTGGATACAAGATGGAGCTCCGGCTCATTATGCCCTCACTGTGCGAGATTGTCTTAATGACACCTTTCCAGACAAATGGATAGGTCGTGGTTCTGTAACAACCCTGGCACCCATGAAATGGCCCACAAGAAGTCCGGACTTGACAACATGTGATAACTCTCTTTGGGGACACAAAGAACATTGTGTCTGAACAACGTTATAATACTAATGATGAGTTGAAGGCAGCTGTTACCGCGACATTTGGAACAATAACCCCTGCTATGTTGAGGAAAATGTCTCACAGAACATGGCGTCGCATAATATTACGCAGCGAGAATGAGGGACAACACACAGATACACTGAATACATAAGATATATGGATTGGTAGGGACTTACGGGCCAACTTGTAGTTTGCTAGGCCTAACCAATATTTATGTACCTGCACGTGCAATAACTCAATAGATTTTGCTGAGTTAGATTAGCAAGGATTATTCGGATATTTAATCCGAATAACAAAATACTGTAAACTGTCCACTTTGACTGTGAGTTGAAGTTGTAGTAAAAAAATTGAAACCAATAGCTTACGTGAATTTTTGCGTAAACTGAGCGGTATTTCTTGAATAACTTTACATGTGGTTTATATTTAGACGAAATTTGATAATTAATTATAGATTGTAAAGATATAACAGAGTACTAAATTTGAAGAAAAAAACGCCATGAAAGTTAAGATTAATAAAAAAACCTCAATCAAAATTTATATTTCGTGTATTTCTTATTGAATTGACTTGAAATTTGGTATATAATGTAAGGAACAAGTAGGGTATATCCACTGAAAGTATGGGACAGTTTAGATTACCATAGTTTAAGCAACAGACTCTAAACATTCACTCCTGCTAATAACACACAGTGAGTCCTGCAGTGAGTTTTGGCCAAACGACACATCACCGTGTGTTTTGATCTATCTTAAAATTCGAAATAGATTTATTATAATATCTTCACTTGATAAAAAAGTGTTTTTAGTTTTAGGTAACGCTTCTGGAAGTTCCAGCTGATTCACATTTTGTAGAATTCTACACTGCTTTATTACGTCATTTCTGTCATGTCAAAGTTCAAAGTTTAACATTCTGATTTTTCTCCGACTTTAAATATATGTAAGTTTGCATAACGATTCTGGAAGAGGAATCACAATTATCTGTTGTTTTTATTAAAAATAATGATAACAATAAAATAATGCTGATTTAATAAACAATTGAATTATTTTTATTTTATTTCAAACTGAATTCGTCTGATTTTTTTTTCAGATTAAAAGGAGCATTTGTGAAACATGGTTTTGAAACAAAAACTTTTACTTTAGTCACGACTATTCAAAATATTAGTCTGTGAAATAAACTGTCAATACATTTTAGTTTAGGATAGAAAAATCAATAATATAAGGTTTCTGGTAAGCATCAGTGCCTATGTTGTTTCACGTGTTAGTAAACTCTATCGGTTCATAAATAAATAAAAAAAATTAATTAAAACGTACATATCAATACGTATTCGAAATCCTACGTTTTGTATTCAATTTTTACGATTTTTAATACTTTCTCCCCCTACAAATAGAACATAGTAATGTTATTGTAAACACTCTCTATTAATACATCTGAGGCCTGGCATGGCCGAGCGCGTAAGGCGTGCGACTCGTAGTCCGAGGGGCGCGGGTTCGCGCCCGCGTCGCGCTAAACATGCTCGCCCTCCCAGCCGTGGGGGTGTATAATATGACGGTCAATCCCACTATTCGTTGGTAAAAGAGTAGCCCAAGAGTTGGCGGTGGGTGGTGATGACTAGCTGCCTTCCCTCTAGTATTACACTGCTAAATTAGGGACGGCTAGCACAGATAGCCCTCGAGTAGCTTTGTGCGAAATTCCAAAACAAACAATACATCTGTTTTCAGCTTATTTTAATTTTGCAGATTAAAAAACTCTCACATCGCCCTCTTCTTGTTCCGACAACTTCTTTTGTTACATATTTACAAGTCTTTAAATTACGAAGATATGTACATGATATATTAATTTAATTTCGATTGGTTCTCATTTCCTTAGGCGAAGTGCTAATAATAATACAGTTATTGTCTGAGATCTGTCCCATTACTTAAAGGGGGTCAAGGCAGTAACACGTGAGAATCTGAAGATTACAGAAGTCCAAGTGATTTAAAATCGACGGATCAAGCCAACTGGAATTTTTACTTCAACTCAAAGTCGCAGGTGAAGGCAGTTGAAATAATTATCTTAATAACAGGCTGGAAGTTAAAACAGTTGAAATAATTATCTTAACTACAGGTTAGAGGTTAAAACAGTTGAAATAATTATCTTAATAACAGGCTGGAAGTTAAGACAGATCAAATAGTTATCTTAATTACAGGCTGGAGGTTAAGACAGTTGAAATAGCTATATTAATTACAGGGTGGCCCGTAAGTCCCTACCAATCCATATATCTTATGTATCCAGTGTATCTGTGTGCTGTCCCTCATTCTCGCTGCATAATATTATGCGACGCCACATTCTGTGAGACATTTTCCTCAACATAGCAGGGGTTATTGTTCCAAATGCCGCGGTAACAGCTGCCTTTAACTCATCATTGGTATTATAACGTTGTTTAAACACAACATATGGATGGGTAGGGACTTACGGGCCACCCTATACAACGTGGAAGTTAAGACAGTTGAAATAGTTATCTTAACTACAAGCTGGATATATTATACAACATAAATACAAATATTATACGACATAAATAAAATATTAATGTTATCCTAAGAAGTTCCACAAAATGTGTGTATGTATGTGTGTATTAACAAGAATTTAAAAAAGAAACCTACCTTTTGCTCTTTCACTTGAATTTCGAGAACGTCTAAAGTTTGACCAACAGGGGGCATTCTTTCCACTTTTGCCTCGGTACGATCCAGCCATGTTTCTAAATCTCGTTTACGATCTTCAAAGCTGCGTCTATCAACCAACACACCTTCCATCTGGCGTTTCCTCTGCATCACCAGCTCCTTTCTCTCGTCCCACTGTTGTCGTTGTGTCAGTGTCCCACTGCTGTCGAAACTGTGCCACTGAAATACCAAGGTCTAAATAACTCTTATACATTACCATAATTTCAAGACTACCTATTTTTTTTCTCTCTCTTTTTTTAATCGCTGATTGTGATTCGAACGTTCCTCCTGAGTTCAGTTTCCATGGGAACGCTACGGGTATGACGTATATAAACTGGGAAATAGGATTTCTGTTAAAACCTTATATCATTTTATACTCGTTTTCGTTTCTTCTTTCAATGTTCGTTGGATCATAAAGGCATTGAAATTAATTAATTGACGGATTGAAAGCCCTAAAAGACATACAAATGAGCCTCAAAATTGCTGTAATTCGTACAATGTTTAAAATTAAACTTTTACGTCATTCCTAGGTTAGTACTATGTTACTACTAAGTTTTATGTTATAAGTAAATTTGGATTTATTTATACAATATTTATAATATTATGCTATAATTTATATAGAACCTGGAGAAATGTTAGAAAATATTTCTACTCTTGCATTTACAAAATTATATTCTAGGACGTAAACATTTTAAAAATACTCTCTAAAAATAAAATATATGAAAACTTGACTCTGAAAGGTAAACTATCGGGTGTGTATTAAGGAGATGAAAGACCAAATAAAATACGTATCTCTTTAACACAAATATTAAAACTATTAAAGACTGTCAGACTCACTTATTTCGAACATTTATGTAAAACTAATAAATTTTCTATGATTTCTTTTTTACATTAATTAATAAGATCAAATCGGAACTTAACGAGAGTTTCAAATGATGTTACTAAATACAATACAGCATAATTTTAAATAAACACCATAACACGTAAACACTAAAAAAAATTTCGAAAATAAATACATAAACTAAAAAACACCATACAACCTAAACACCAAAAATATCTAAAACATCAATGCATAACGTAAAACACACCATACTAACTGAAAAGTAAAAACAATCTAGAAAATCAGTACATAACATAAAAAACACCACACACCCTAAACACTGAAAACAATCTGGAAGATCAAAACATAACGTAAAATATCACCATATAACTTAAACACTAAGAAAAATCAAGAAAATGCATACCTAACCTAAATAACATTATACAACTTAAACACTAAAAATATCTAGAAAATCAATACATAACTTAAAAATCACCACATAACCTAAACAACAAAAAATCTAGATCAGTACATAACATACCATACAACCTTCACACTAAAAAAACTAGAAAATCATTATATAAGTTAAAAACCACTGTACAACCTAAACACTAACAAATCTAGAAAAGCAATACATGTGAAACACCATACTACCTAAACACTAAAAAAATCTACAGGATCAATACACATCTTAAAAAATACCATACAAACTAAACAATAAAAAATCTAGAAGATCAACAGATAATCTAAAAACCACCAAAAACCTTAAACATTCACAACATAGAAAAGATAAATACAAAATATATATAAGAAACACCACACCTAAACAGCACAAAATTGGAAAATCAGTGCATAACCTGAAAACATGATACGACCTACAAATTTTAAAAATCTAGATCAATAATTAATGTAAAACACCACACAATCTAAATATAAAAAATGGTGAAAATCAATACATAATGTAGAAAATCACTGAACAACCGAGACACTAAAAAAGTCTAGGTCAATACATAAAATAAATACACGATACAACAAAAGCACTAAAAAAATCAAGTAAAGCAATACATAACGTAAAAAACACCATACAACCTAAACACTCCAAAAAATACAGGAAATCAATACATAAGGTAAAAATCACCACGTAACTGAAACACTAAAAATAGTATGAAAGGTAAATACATAACGTAAAAACACCACGCAATCTAAACACTGAAAACAATCCAGAGGATCAATACATAACAAATCATCATACAACCAACACTAAAAAATGTAGATTAATACATCACATAAAAAACACTATACAACCTAAATAGTAAAAAGAAATCTAAAACATCAATACATAACCAAAACCACCATAAAACCTAAACACTAAAAAATCTAGAAGATCAGCGCATACCCAAAAAACACCATATAACATAAACACTAAAAAATCTAGAAAATCAATACATAACCTAATAAACACCATACAACCTAAACACTCCAAAAAATGTAGATCAATAGATAACCTGAAATCACGAAATAACCTAAAAAATTTAAAAAATTTAGAAGATCAATAAATAACGTAAAACACCACACAACCTAAATATAAGAGTGAAAATCAATACATAACTTAGAAAATCACAATACAACCGAAACACTAAAAAGTCTAGATCAACACATAAAATAAAAAACACCATACAACCTAAACACAAAAAATCTAGATCAATAACTAATCAATAAATTAAATCTATACATAACGTAAAACACCATAAAACATGAACACTAAAAATCTAGAAGATCAACACAAAATCTAAATAAACAACACACAACCTATGCATTAAAAAATGTAGAATATCAATACGTAAGGTAAAAAAGATAAATTACTATCTAAACACTAAAAAATTTAGATTAATACGTAACTTAAAAAACACCATACAACTTAAACAGTCATAAAAAGCTAGAAAATCAATACATAAACAACTTAAACACTAAAAACAATGTACAAGATCAATATATAACGTAAAAATCACCATACAACCTAAACACTAAAAAGAACCTAAAAAATACATAACCTAATAAAATACCATACAATCTAAACACTCCAAAAATCTAGATGATCAATACATAACCTAAAAAACACAACACAAGCTAAATACTAAAAAATCTAGATCGATACAATATAAAAATCACCAAACAACCTAAACACTAAAAACAATCTGCAATATCAATACATAACGTAAAAATCACCATACAACCTAAACACTCAAAAAATCTACAAAATCAAAACGTAAGCTAAGAAACATCATACAATCTAAACACTAAAAAAATCGAGAAATCAATACATAACGAAAAATCACCATACAACCTAAACACTCCAAAAAATATAGATCAATAAATAACCCGAAAAGATGATGCAACCTACAAATAAAAAAAAACTAGATCAATAGATAACGTAAAAACATCACACAACCTAAATATAAAAATAGTGAAAATCAATACATTGCTTAGAAAATCACTATACAACCGAGACACTAAAAAAGTCTAGATCAATAGATAAACTAAAAAACACAGTACAATTGAAACAATAAAAAATGTACAAAATCAATACGTAACGAAAAATAAACCATAAAACCTAAATATTCCAAAAAACCTAGAAGATGAATACATAAGGTAAAAAGCACCTAACGGCCTAAACACTAAAAAAATCTAGAAGATCCATACGTGACGTATAAACACGAAACAACCTAAAATTTAAAAACACAGAAGATCAATACATAACCTAAAAACATCACACAACCTAAATACTCAAGAAAATCTAGAAGATCAGTACATAACCTGAAAAATCACCATACAACCTAGACGCTCCAAAACATCTGGGAAATCAATACATAACGTAAAACACCATGCAAACGAAACACTAAAGATAATCTAAAAGATAAATACATAACGTAAAAAACACCACACAATCTAAACACAAAAAAATTTAGATGATCAATACATTACGTAAAAACACACTACACAACCTAAACAGTTAAAAAATTCTAGAAGATCAATACATTACACTATAAACACTACACAACCTGAACACTCCAAAAAAATCTACAAGATCAATATATAACTGAAAAATACCACACAACTTAAATACTCAAGAAAATCTGGAAGATCAATACATAACCTGAAAAAAATCACCATACAACGCAAACACTCCAAAAAATCTAGATCAATACATAACGTTAAAATAACCATACAACCTGAACACTCCAAAAATCAATACGTAACCTAAAAACACCACACAACCTAGAAAAATATAGGCATACATGGAATAAGAACCAACACAAAACCTAGAAAAAGAACAGCATGCAACTTAAAGCAAAGGATACAACCTTAACCAAAGAAATACGTGACCGAGAGAGAAAATATCAGTATACAAGCTATATTAAACCAAAAACCTAATCACACAAAGGAAATTATTACAGAGTAGAGAAGAAATGATAATATCTGGGATGAAATTGAACTATCACCAATTTTAAGGGAACTTTGTATCTTTTTCCAGAATACTGCTAGTGTTTGGGAAATATTTCCTCGACAATGATAGTTACTGAACAATTTTTGATTGTCCATTTAATTTAGTTTAAATCATCTTAGTATAATGTTTGTTTTGGAAGTCGAATGATGTTTACATGGGGGGTTCCACCACTGCTTTAAACGTAATTAGGTATTCTTTGAAACAAAACTGAAACACAGATATTCAGATTTTAATATGATTTATTACTTTAACTAACATTTTTATCCATTAAAATCAAATAATCTTTCAGTACTGAACGTGAACAAAAGGTAGTTAGGCATAACGATAACACTAATGGTTCTAGTACTAAAGACATTGCGAATTAAGTTACAGATAAAAGTCAATATAAAACACCCTGTCTCTGCTTTAGCCTTTATGCCTTACCTACTACACAATTTTGCCATCAATAACCCACTCTCATACCAAAAATGAAACCAAACTAAAAACAACATGGTATCTTTTACCTTGTCCAATATCTTCGTGATAGGCCTACTACAGTTGTGTGGACAGTTGATGGTTGTTGTCCGTGAACGTAACCTACCGGGAAAATTTTATATTGTTAGACTTCTAAAAATGGGAGAAATATAAATAAAACGGCTATTTCAATTTCAAATCTGGAGCAGTTAATTACTCGAATATTTTAGTAACTTTATGTCAATATTATCAATAGCGACAATTACCAGGCCCTTCTTCTATTTCGTAATAGTAATTCAGCTCCAACATTCTAAGCGTGATACTTAACCGGAAATGAAGAACATCGATTAATAAGCGTAATAATCTTTCCGATTGTTTGCCAAGTCAGGTTTTTAGGCCCAAAAACGTTGTGGTTTTGAGACGTAAGACTTCAGTTATTAATTTGTAAGGCTTTTAATTTTCTTAGAACTATATGCACACAACTTATGCTCGTGGTTGATTCATTTAATTCATAAAGAACGATTACGACGAAAAGACTTTCTGTCTCAAGATATATTACACAGTTCATTAAATATAACACACAGGACTGTTTTCAAACAAAAACAAAAATTCACCTAGGATTCAAAACCTATTAAACACTATGTAAAGGTTCCCCTTTCGATGGTCACCACAACTTATTTCACTTGACAAATTTGTAGATTCTAAAAACACAAGTACCCTCTACCGATAACAAAAATTAGTTTGGTTAGACATATCATAATGTAATATTTCATGGAGAACCGAGCATGATCTAGCAGTTAGCATACCAAGCTGTGGAAATGATGGTCCTGGCTCGAGACCCGTTTTAAATGCAATGCCCAGATTTTATAAAATTTTAAGATCTAGTTTAGTCATTCTCCTTGTTTATACCACAATGCGTTATCAGTTCCGATCCTCCTGGTTTTTACCACATTATGTATCAGTTCCGCTGATCCTCCTAGATTTTACCACAATTTGTTATTAGTTCCAGTGATCTTCCTGGTTTTTACCACAATTTGTTATTAGTTCCAGTGATCTTCCTGGTTTTTACCACAATATGTTATCAGTGTCAGTTATCCTTATGGTTTTTACATCAATGTGTTATTAGTTCCAGTGATCCTCCTGATTTTTACATCAATGTGTTATCAATTCCGGTGATCCTCATGGTTTTTACCACAATGTGTTACCAGTTCCAATTATTTTCCTTGTTTTTACATCAACAGCGATGCCAACTAGTTCAAATGACTGAGCGTAATGATTGTAGACAGAGCCCTTTATCATTTTCGGCTACTTGGCCTGACCAATGTCTCTAAGCTGTTTATTATTATATTATTATTATAACTATGATTATTTATTACTGCTATAGATTGCTCATTTATGACTATGTTTTGTGTATATAATAAATAAATTTAAAAACAATTCTTTTCCAATTCTTTTTCATATTCTGAATTCTTACTCATAAAAGTCGTTATCTGCATCGTTTTTGTCTTCGCCTCAGCCTTTTGTTGATGAGATGCCGATTTTGTATGTCTGGAACAATCGTTTATCCCGCCATGCGCCACAAAAAAATTGATGTGACAAACTGTACAAAACGCATGACTGTCACTGACTTTTGATGCAATGACCGGATATTTTGCACTATAATCTTTCCTAAATTTTTGATTCACAGTTTTTAGATTTTAGATTTGCCAGAAACAAGACAATCAGGTGAACGAGGCCTCTTTTTTTCCATCTTGTGAACGATCGCATTGGTGTTTCTATGCCGTTTAAAAAACGAGAAATACCCATCTAAGCAAGCGCTGACTGGCTGACAAGCACTGATGTCGTAACATGGATTCCCCCACGTACCCAGCATGGAGAAGCACCGCACTCAAACTATTGGTAAACGTCGGAGATACAAATATTTTTTATTATTTCAAGCACAAACGTGATTATCGCAAGTAGCCATTTGGACTATGTCTTTTATTTATTATCAAAATTTATTTGTATCTCACTAGAAATTTTCTTTTCATCCCTTTCAAGCCCTGGGGGAACAAGTTATTACTTTATTGTATAGGCCTATATAATATATAATAATTTGGAAGTTGCAACAAGTCGTAATATTTGTATGTATGAGCGTATAGTCGTAATGTATACACCAAAATCGTAATGGTTGGCATCTTTACTTTATATCTTTACAGGTTTTATCACTATTATCTGATGATAATTCTGATAAAAATTAGTAGATATAATCTGATGATGATACTGATAAAAACCAGTAGAGATAATCTTATGATAAAACTGCTTTATCTTGTCAAGACTGTCTTGCACTGTTAGCATGAAATTTATATCTAACCCTAACCTAAACTTCCTAAGCTGGCTGAACCTCGTGAGATATTAGGTTTACGGCCAAAAATATCGTTTATAGCGAGTGTACGTAAATGATGAAACAATGCATTCTAACCTTTATAAGCAGAGTTTAAGAACACTATATTTAATGAGCTGTACTAATGGCTAGGTCAGTTGTTAGTTTCATTCTAAGTAGGAAGCTATAATTATCTATTATCTGAAACTAGTTCAAATCCGTTCATTGGTATTATTCCTTCTTTACCTTTACTCTCAAACAAAGAGCTTAGCAATCAGAAGTGAAAGCCATAAGTTGAACTATAAATTCATAATTTAATAATTCCGCTGTGAAACAGTCCTTCCTTTGTCTCTCGAATCATCCATATTTCGTTAGTTTTTTATTATATGAGCTTTAAAGAATTTTGAGTTTGTGATATCATCTGTGAAGGTGTACATTTATCTTACATTTTACGTAATCACTAATTATGTTTGATTGAGTTAAAGATTTCTCCCGGATTCATTGTAGAGTTCCAACTGTTCTTCTTGTGGAACAACTAACACAGAATCATTGACAAAGGTAAGAAATATGAACAGCAACCAAGAATATTTTAATAATTAATCTTTAACATTCGTTAGGTTAGAGACAGATATAGAATATGTACAGGTTAGAGACAGTTAGAATATGTACAGGATAGAGACATATGAAATATGTACAGGTTAAAGACAGACATAGAATATGTACAAGTTAGAGACAGACATAGAGTATGTACAGGTTAGAGAGAGACAGAATAGGTACAGGTTAGAGAGAGACAGAATAGGTACAGGCAAGAGACAGATATAGAGTATGTACAGGTCAGAGACATACATACAATATGTCCAGGTTAGAGACAGACAGAGTATGTACAGATTAGAGACAAACATAGAGTATGTACAGGTTACAGACAAACATATAATATGTACAGGTTAGAGACAGACAGAGAGTATGTACAGGTTAGAGACAGACATAGAGTATGTACAGGTTACAGACAGACATATAATATGTACAGGTTACAGACAGACATATAATATGTACAGGTTACAGACAGACATATAATATGTACAGGTTAGAGACAGACAGAGAGTATGTACAGGTTAGAGAGAGATAGAATATGTACAGGTTAGAGACAGACATAGAATATATACAGGTTACAGACAGACATAGAGTATGCACAAGTTAGAGAGAGATAGAATATGTATAGGGTAGATACAGACATATAGCATGTGCAGGTTAGAAAGAGACAGAATATGTACAGGTTAGAGACAGACATACAGGTTAGAGACAGACAGAATATGTACAGGTTAGAGATAGATAGAATATGTACAAGTTAGAGACAGACATAGAATATGCACAGGTTAGTAACAGACATAGACTATGTATAGGTTAGGTTAGGGTCTAATTAATGTGCTATCAGCATTTGAAAGGGAAGAATTCTCCGTAGGAAAAAACAAACATAAAAACTAACTTGAAATTGTTCCTTGTTCCCTATATCTATCTACTGATCAAACAGTTCATTTATCCATCTTTCTATCTATATCAAGTAAGGTGTCTTTGTATATAGTTCGCATACATACATATATACATATATATTTGCCTCTTAGCATTCAGGCAGAAACAAACTTCTAGTTTAAGAAAAGAAAACTTAATTAACTAACGCAACAAAACTAAGAGATTAGGCTTAGTGTCTTGTTCCGACTTCACAGTAGATAATTAGCTAGGGTATTTACTATGTCACACTCTCATAGACCTCTTTGTTTTGTCACGTAAAATCTTATTAAGAGCACGCACGCTGATCCGGAAAAACTAACTATGTATGTAACTGCTTCACTAAATATCTTATGAATGATACGGCGTATCTTGTGATCATGACAAAAAGGATTGTGTGGGTCCTTATACAATCATTGGACGATTGCAAATAGACGAAGTAAAACTACATAAAATACGTAAGATCTAAAACAAAAAAAACAGTTTAATACTTTGTAAATCTGTTTAGATTAGCTGATTTTTGTATCCTGATATTACAGTCTATCAAATGACAGTTAGTGTAAATTCCTTGTTTACCAACGATGTCACTGTGAATCTTATTAAGTAATTTAATAATACTGAAAGGTACCTAGCGTTAGTCCTGGGAAAATAAAAAGTTTTCATCAAGTCCATTTTGTGCAACTGAGGCACTGTTATATTTCTACAAAGAAAGTGAAGGCATTGTAGTATCTGGTACTGTTTACTTTTATACAAGGAAACTGAAGGTACTGTAGTATCTGGTACTGTTTACTTTTATACAAGGAAACTGAAAGTACTGTAGTATCATGCAATGTTTACTTTTATACAAGGAAACTGGAGGTACTGTAGTATCATGGAATGTTTTATTCAAGGAAACTGAAAGTACTGTAGTATCATGCAATGTTTACTTTTATACAAGGAAATTGGAGGTACTGCAGTATCATGGAATGTTTACTTTTATACAAAGAAACTCAAAGTACTGTGGTATCATTGAATGTTTATTTCTATACAAGGAAACTGAAGGTACTGTAGTAATCATGGAATGTTTACTTTTATACAAGGAAACTGGAGGTACTGTAGTATCATGGAATGTTTACTTTTATGTAAGGAAATTGAAGGTACTGCAGTATCATGGAATGTTTATTTCTATACAAGGAAACTGAAGAGACTGCAGTATCATGGAATGTTTACTTTTATAGAAGGAATCTGAAGGTACTGCAGTATCATGAAATGTTTACTTTTATAGAAGGAAACTGAAGGGACTGCAGTATCATGGAATGTTTATTTTTTACAAGGAAACTGAAAGTACTCTATTATCATGGAATGTTTACTTTTATACAAGAAAACTGGATGTACTGTAGTATCATGGAATGTTTTATGCAAGGAAACTGAAAGTACTCTAGTATCATGAAACGTTTACTTTTATACAAGGAAACTGGAGGTACTGTAGTGTCATGGAATGTTTACCCTTACACAAGGAAACTGAAGAGACTGTAGTATCATGGAATGTTTACTTTCCTGTGTTAAAATACAGCAAAGAAAGATTTGAAGTTTGTAAATTTTCAAAATCATTGATTACTAAAAGGTTTCACGTTTTGTCAATCAAATAATCTGATTTTTAGCTTAACTTCTCAAAAAATGTGCATTTGGAAGACAGAATTTTAAACATTTACTCTCCGGATGAGACCGACTGAGTGATAATGATATTTGAACATGAAAACTTTACCTGACATATTTCCTCACGTGCACACTGCCATTAGGCTCTGTTATAACACTTGTATTTAAATATCTTGATCTTAGATACCTATCCAACACGTTTCCTATCTTAACCCTCTACGTCCATTCATTATAAAACTTTATTTTTTTAAACTTAGAATTTTATATTTACAATTTATTCGTCACATAGCAACACTTCTGCAGGAGCTTGTGATACTCCAATATTTAGTATAGAAAGTATTCACCATCCCCTATATATGTCTTTTTTCGATACAAATATTTTATACGAAATGCATTGTAACACGATTCAACAACCTTTGTCCATGAACTAAACTTTATACACGTTCGAAAGTTTTTCAACGAATTCAATATTCTAATATGAAAGATGTTTGAATCATTTAAAACTCTTTTTCTGTTTTATTTTACTGCCTTTGAAGAACACTCTTGCCAGTTTGTTTTTTTAATTCTTCGGTTGTATTGTACAGAAATCTAATAACTCAAACCTTGCAGCTGTTTTTTAACATTGCATCACCTTATATATTGAAATTTTATCTGTAACATTTTTTTCAAAGTTTCGTTTGGTTTATCTGTCTCGTATCAGTTTTATCTCATGTTATTTACCAATATTTTCATAGAAGTTATTTTTAAAAATCGATTTATTTAATCTTAGTTTTTTACGTTTTCCGTTCTTTTCTCGTCTCGACACAACAATTGTTTTCCCATTTTTTCTTTGTACTGACATAAACTTATTTTCCATTTCCTTCTTGCTCTAAAACAGCCCTCTCTTCCTTTATATTTGATGTCCTTATTTTATTTTCCATTTCCTTCTTGTTCTAAAACAGCTCTCTCTTCCTTTATATTTTGATGTCCTTATTTTATTTTCCATTTCTTCCATCGCGATACATCCTTTCCTTGTTATCAGTAGCTCAGCGATACACCAGTGAACTTAAAATGCTAAAATCCAAATTTCGATACCTGCGGTGGGCACAGCACAGATTGTCCATTGTGTAACTTTGTGCGTATGAACAAACAAACAAAACTTATTATCCATGTTCGTTTCCTCTTCACACAATCCTTTAATAATTATTGAAATAACCTTTTTTCCCTGTTTTTAATAATTTTTCTAGTTTTCTTCTCGTCTTGAAAAATCTCTATTTTTTCTTTTTCAAGCCTTTAAAGGACACGGCTCCTTTATCTATTTTTTTCATTTCAAACAGTCCTTTTTTAAATCGTTTCTTCCCATCTTTGCACAACCCTTTTCCCTGTTTTCTTCTTGTCTTGAAACGGTCCTATTTCTTTTCTTTGCCATTTGTTTTCGTTAACTTTGTACTTTATTTTCTCATAAACATCTACCCAAACGTATGTTTTAATATAGCAAAGTCACACTGGGCTATCTGCTGAGCCCACCGAGAAGAATCGAACCCCTGATTTTAGCGTTGTAAATTCGGAGACATACCGCTGTACTAACAGGGGGATCCACCCAAACAAACCAAACCTTATGAACTACCAATGGCTTCACTTCACTAGCACTTTTGCAGTTCGTGATTGGTTGATAACTCTAAAAAAACATAAGTTTTCTTAGACTTACATAGATGGTGATTGCAGAAAATAATTTGATCTTGAAACTACTATCATGTGATATTAAATGATATTTGAATTGCAGCAACTAAACATAAAAACTGTAATTTTTGGGTAAATCTTCCATACATATCGAGTTGTTTTTATACTGTTTATTACGGATAGAGTTTACATACTGCATTATATTAAGTAATATTGCTTTTGCCTGTTACAATTGACCAGTAAAGAACTGGCCAAAATACTGGTCAGTAAAATTACTCAATTCTGTGTAAGACACATTAAAAAAAGTTTGTGGTTATTTGTGTGTGTGCGATTCAGATATTACTGAGTTCGTTATAAGAATTACGGTTAAATCCTGCTATTCGATTAGATTAGACAAGAGTTTGCAACAGGTGTTACAAACTAGTGAAACAGCTACAAACAAAAAAAAACTTCTACAAACGAGGCCTTTTCTCAGGTTAAGTGCAAACTACTATACCACATGATATAATATAATTAAACAAACTGATAAATAGTTTTGATGTTATGTATTACCTTACCTGTATTTATTAAATACACAGCATGGTCCTAGCTTTAATGTAGTAGTGAAGTCGTAATTATAACAACACATTCACGAAGTCGAAGCTAAAGCAATATATTCACAAAGTTGAAAATATAGCAACACATCCATGAAGCTGCTCTAAAACAATAAATTTATGGGTTCGAACTATAACAACACATTCACGAAATCGTAGTTATAGCAAAACAATAATCTTAGTATAATGGAAATCTTGCTTATATGATGCTGGAAAAACATTTTACTACGCAACGTGCAACCCCCTACTTCGGGAAATTTTTATCCTGTGGGCATGTAGATTTGCAGTTGGGGTCATGATTTTCCCGTTTCACCTCCGTTTTACATTACGGAGAACTTTATTCTTCTCCCTACTCAAGGTGCAGATATGACGTCATGAATACGTCACACGCGGATCTAATGCACTGTCGCCATCAATATAAATATAATAGTATTGTCTGTTGTATGTTCATGTAAATACTTCGCAGGGTGTGCATGGATCTTCACCAAAATTAGTGTAGAAGCTCGTTAGATCCATGGGGAAATACACAGTAATTTCCAATTTTGCATATTGCAACTTTTTATTTTTTGATGTTTTTACCACTACTTCGCCCCAGTTGATAAATCTTTGCCAAATTAGGCATAAAGGTTTGTTGGGTAAATGAGGAAATACATACAAACTTACAGTTTCATATTTTCTGTTTTGCTGTTTTTATGGGCGTTTGGGTTTTTTTAAAACTATATATGAAGGAAACAACTATTCATGTTCTAAAATAACCTTCCATTAATCCTGAATTTACGTAACTTCCATCCAGGGTACAAGTGTCCCAGCTAGTGAGTTCTAAAACAATAAAATTTTAAGTTTGAACTATACAACACATTGATATACCACTATTAAAACTCTACGAAATTTTTGTGTGAAGTCCTGACTGTAATGAGTGGCTAATTCACGCATCTCTATAGAGGCACGTGCTATACAGAACAGCAATTATGTACCTCAGAAGAAGTGCTGTACAAGATCCAGAGAAATGAAAACTGGAAAAAAAAGGCAAATTCCCGTGTCATTAAGGCAAGCAGGAGGTGGAAACTAATAAAGACGTTTGTGAGAAAAACAAAGCAACAAAGATGTGAGTAACTGTTTCTTCCTAAAAACCACATTAGAGGTAAAGAAAGGATTCATAAACAGATGAATAGAAATATAGATCAATTGACAGATGTATAGATTGACATGTATTCATACATGTGTATGAATCAATAGTTCTGAAACTATAAAATACATTAATTGTAAATAGGCGATTGTTTAATCACCACTATAAAACAGTAGTGATGAAATTAATATGACTGAAAAACATTAAAAAGATATTTAAAAAATAAAAGTAATTTTTCCACTACCAGTCCTTATTCCTATCATTAAAACTCATAATGGATAATGTTTGCAGCCATAGAACCCAAATACGTTGGGATATTCCATCTATCATACAAGATCCAGACACTGATATCAATGTAACCAGCAATGAAGGAAAATCATTTAAGGATTGGGAGTTGGGTCTTGAACTCACATCGTAACTCCTACTGTTTTCATTGTCTGCAGCCAGTTGTTGGACACAGTTACACTTAATATCCAGATACAACCTTAAAGTAAAAATAAACGTACAGGGCAAAAATTATTCTCATAGTAGAAATAGACCACCCTATACTTCTACAAGTCTACCATTCTCCACCTTTTTGTTTAATAACGAGAAAATAATGTTAAACAGAACTAGAATCCTTACCTTATTCATTAAGCACGGTAGTACATAGGATGTAGGGATAGGCCACCAAAAAATGGCCTCCAAATTCAATCTATTACTCTATGATGCTTAAAAATACCTGTTAAAATCGAGTTATAGCCTTATTTGAGCACCTGACTGCCATTATAAGTTTCGCAACTGGTATAACAGTAATTTTTTTCTGTTATTCTACCACACGTATTTTTGTGGGGAAATAATAAAAAGAAAAGCTACTGTTTAGCAGAGAGTTCAGTATATATGCATATAGTATTTCTATGTTTCATAAGTAACATTTTCATTATTGTTCGCTAGATGGCAGCATAGATTGTTCTTATATAGCGACCATTTGTGATTTTTTTATTTCACAAACATGTTATTTTCCAAAACAATTTTAGTAAAAAAAAAGAAAGTATAATCTAAATTAATATTCAATATATCAAAAAGATCAAGTATTTATGTGACTGACAGATCTCTGTACATGTTATTGATGTCTGAGTTTAAAAACACCAGTTTCTTAATTATCGAAACAATACGTTATACAGTCGTCTACTTTTCTTCAAATTTTCAGTAGGGCCGAGCCAAGCAACTGCGTGTGTATGCGTGATATATTTCATGGCCTATATCCACACAACATGTTCTCTCTATTAATTAGCATTACGAGTTAATTAGCAAGTTAGAAGACTAACTATCTCCTTAATGTCATTCCAGCAGTCCATCATACTTTTATTATCCTGGACGAACCATTTCAGCTTCACTAGCTCCAAGCATAATCCAAAGTTAGAGAAACTGACGACACTGATGTGATAGCAATATATGTATTACAACTAAATAATAAAAATAGAGCAGATGTTCACTTATTACCCTACTTCAATGGAACTTTTTAAAAAGGGGAAACAAGCAAACAAAAATATTTCAAAAAGTAAGTATCATGTACAGATGGCAAAAAGTACAGAAGCAGGGTAGGAATGAATACACAAAATCATAAAAATACTTAAGTCCACATTCTGCTCCTATTCTCTTAAAAATTTGTTCCAGTATAAATTAGATGAGATGAAATAAGTCCAGCCACCTGAAGTTGATCTTTCTGTCCTGGTATACGGAACAAGTACCTAAATATTTTATGGTTAGCTAATCATAAACTAAGAATATACTTGGATATACTAGCAACCTCTATTTTCTCCAATAGATAATTTGAATATTAAAAAGTTTACTTTTAAGGTAATTTCATACTCATCATGCAAGAGAATAATTTTTAGTTATAGGTCAGTCCTTATAACCATTACTTTCCAATTGATTCGTGAATAATTGAACATTATCTATAAATAAATTATTACTGTTACAAATAGTTAAAACATCGTTTCGGTTGAGAGATAACGATTGTTTTTAACAATATGATAGAACAAAACTATTAGGGATGGGTAAATCAAGGAAGGGAAAATCAAATTCTCTTTCTTTTTGTTCCTCGCTCGGACAGCAGTAAGTCTTCAGATTTACAATGCTAAAATCAGGGGTTCGATTCCTCTCAGTGGATACAGCAGATAGCCCAGTGTGATTTTGCTATAATAAAAAACACATACCTCTTTTTTTTTCAAAAATAGTCAGCTGTACTTGTTTTTTTTTTTTTAGAAAATTAATGTCTAAGTTATGTTCACGAATACCACTATTGTTGCTTCTTTCTGTTATAAGTTCGTTTGGATATATTAGGTTTGTTACAGAGATGATTTAATCTTTATGAACAATCTGAATTCATAGCAAAGATAGCAGAACCAGTTTGGGTGCTATGGTTACAGACATCATCCGTTATGAGTTTTGATGATGACAACAAAGACGGGTAACGGAAAAGATTATTTTGAGTTTATTTGTAATGTTTTGTATTTATATATGTATACGTGTATATATATATGGACTGATTGTGCATCTAATTGTGTTAAACCTAAGAGATATTCGCGATATTATTAAGTTTACTGTCAGATATATCTCAACATTTATTAACTTGACGTGGCAGAAGCGTGTATGATGATAACTATCTGCGGAGAATGACCTGAACTAATTATAGCTGACATTATCGATTCCTTCTACCCTGGTCCACTCTGTTAATATATATATAGTATTAATATACATAAATACAATCTTTATACACTACGTACTGCTGTAATTGTATAAAATCGCACCTAACAGAATAAACGTTGTGACATAAAATAAATAACCAAGAAACGTTAATTATTTAAAGTTATCTAATATTTGGTTCTAAATAAAACACTACAAATTAGAATTTATTTGCTAGACGTGCAAATTCAGTTTACTGGATGATAGGATTTTTCAAGTGTAATTAAGCTGTATTTCGTTTACGGCGAGTTGAATTTTCACTAGAGAAATTAGAATCTTAAACTAATTTTATTCGAATATTGGCTAACAAAGAAAAACGATAAAGAAGTATAATTAGTAGATATAATTAAGGGTTATCGAGCAATACTGAGTGTACAAACTCAGAGAACTCAGGAAACTTTCTCATACAAAACTGTTCGTGATTTAATTATCTCACATCTATCTGATCTGGAACTTTTTGTGGCGAAATCTGTATTAACAATAGATTATATTTATGAAGCTTGCTAATGGCGGAATCATCTGACAAAAAGGCAGACAAGAAATATACAAAACTATTCCTCCAATGTATTGTTTAATTTTAGAGAATAAGATTCTTGAATTTTCATTTTATTTAATGTTTAAACTCCACAAGGTCTAAAACTCGCATTTTTTTTACGACTGGAAAATGAGATTAATCACAACAACTGAAATATGAACAGTTTTATATAATTAATTTATACTGGTCTCATCTTAGCCATATTCCATGATTCAATTCTTAATAAGAGAACGGATTTTAAATAGTTAGATATATCACAGCAATCACTAAGCCTCAGAAGAAGTTGGAATTTCACCAGTTTGATACATCACAACAGACCAGCATTTCGGATGTCTTATACCAGGGAAATCACTAGGCCTAAGAAGAGGTTGGATTTTTAACAGTTATATACACAACAACAGACCAAAATTTCGGTTTTCTTATACCACGACCATGATTGGCTTAAGAAAAGGTTGAAGTTTTAAAGTTTGGATACATCACAACAGACCAGCATTTCGGTTGTCATATACCACAGCAGTCACTAGGCTTAAGAAGAGGTTAGATTTTTGATGTAGTTAAGCAATTCACGTTATACCGACATTTCGAATGTTTTATACAGCAGCCATTAAAAAGCTTAAGAAGAGACTGAAGGACATGTTTGATTACTAAATTATTTATGTCGTTATTAGGTTCACTGATGAAAACACTATATTACTATGATTTAAAGAATTATCTTTAAATTTTTTCACTTGGTCTCCATTTCTTTCGATAGCTCAGCGTTAACTGTGAAAGCTTAGAACTCTAAAATTCGGGTTTCGATACTCGCGATGGACAGAGCGCAATTTTGTGCTCAACAACAAACAAACATACATACAAAACACGAGAAGCACTGTCCATCACAGGGATCAAATCCCAGACTTTAACGTCATTAAGCCTTAATCTTTCCACAGTGGAGAACATGGTTATAAAGCGTAGTATAAGAAATACGCTTGAATTTACAAAATATCGATCTTCTGTACAAATTTCTTTATCAAAATAAATCAAACTGTCAAACAGCTAACTACCCTAGAATAAACAAACTTCATATTAAAGTAATGTGTTTTTGAGCTTGTTTCGATCATTTCTGTTTCTAGTCAGTAAAAATATTTTACGTTAAGAACATATTCATGAACTGTTTGTTTTGAATTTCACACAAAGCGACACGAGAGCTATCTGCACTATCCGTCCCTAATTTAGCAGTGTAAGCTAGTCATCACCATCCACCGTCAACTCTTGGGCTACTCTTTTACTAACGAATTATGGGATTAACCGTCACATTATAACGCTACCCATGGCTGAAAGGGCGAGCATGTTTGGTGTGACGAAAATTCGAACCCGCGACCCTCAGATTACGAGTAGAGGACCTTAGCCACCTTGCCATGCCGGATTCTCGTATATAGTATGCATTAATTTATAGTAGTTCATAGAAGATTTTATATTTTATGACTGACAAAATATTTTATATTTAACGGTGGATAACATATTTTATATCTAATGATTCGTAGAAGGTTTTATATTTTATGATTAACAAAAGATTTTATATTTAATGGTTGATAATTTATATAGAGGGGTTGGTAAAATATTTTATAGTTAATGGTTGACATAATATTATATGTTTAATGGTTAATAGAATATTTTATATTTAATGGTTGTAAAAAGATTTTATACTTAGTGTTTGATAGACGATTTTGTATTTAATGGTTCATAGAATATTCTGTGTATAACGGTTGATAAAATATTTTACGTATAGTAGTTGATGAAAGATTTTACATATAAAGGTCCATAAAATATTATACGTATAGTGGTTGATAAAGATATTACATAAAGTGGTTGAAAAAGATTCTTTGTAAAATGGTCGATAGAAGTTTCTATGTTTAGTGGTCGATAGAAGTTTCTATGTTCAGTGGTCGATAGAAGATTTTACGTATAGTGGTTGTTAGAAAATTCTACGTTAAGCGGTTGATGAAAGATTTTACATGTAGAGGTCCATAAAATATTCTACGTATAGTGGTTGATGAAAGATTCTACAAAAAGTAGTTGATAAAGATATTACATAAAGTGGTTGAAAAAGATTCTTTGTAAAATGGTCGATAGAAGTTTCTACGTATAGTGGTTGATAGAATATTCTATGTATAGTAGTTGATAAAATATTCTATGTATAACATGCTCCTCACTTACGGTGCACTACAAGAGCAACGGTCAAATCCAATTATTTGAACTGACTAAATTAGCCCAAGAGTTGACGGTAAGTGGTGTAACCATCTGCCTTATCTCTTGTCAATCAATAATAAGTTTAATCAAGGAATAACATAAAAACAATAAAAGTTATTTAAGGTGTTTTCTTTAAGTCAAGTTTACACACGTCAAACTAAAATCTTAAATAAAATCTTCATGTAATCAATAAAATACTTTATAAACAATCATTAAAATTTGTCGTATGTACCTAATAAAAGTCTATATTAATAATTAGTAAAAATATTTGTAATTAACCAGTAAAAGTATTTACAAATAGCTAATAAACTATTTGTAAATAACCAGCAGAAGTCTTTATAAATAACTAGTAGAAATCTTTATAAATAACTATTGAAAATATTTGTAAGTAACCAGTAAAAGTATTTACAAATAGCTAATAAGAATATTTGCAAATAACCAGCAAAAGTCTTTATAAATAACTGATAAATATATTTGTAAATAACCAGTAGAAATCGTTATAAATAATTAGTTAAAACATTTGTAAATAACCAGCAAAAGTCTTTATAAATAACTAATAAATACATTTGTAAATAACTAGTAGAAATCGTTATAAATAATTAGTTAAAACATTTGTAAATAACCAGCAAAAGTCTTTATAAATAACTAATAAATACATTTGTAAATAACCAGTAGAAATCGTTATAAATAATTAGTTAAAACATTTGTAAATAACCATCAGAAGTCTTTATAAATAGTTTGTAAATATTTGTAAATAACTAGTAGAAATTTTGTAAATAACTAATAGAAATTTTGTAAATAACTAGTAAAAATATTTGTAAATAACTAGTAAAATTTTTGTAAATAACTAGTAAAAATATTTGTAAGTAACCAGTAGAAGTCTTTACAAATAACTAGTAAAAATATTTGTAAACAACTAGTAGAAGTCTTTATAAATAACTAGTAAATATATTTGTAAATAACCAGTAGCCTTCATACATAACCGACAATATCTATACGTAACTAATAATATTTTTATATATAACTACAATGTCTGTACATAAGCAACAATACCTACATACATATATATAACCAGTAATATCTATATATATAACTACAATGTTTATACATTAGCAACAATATCTATTTACATATATATAACCAGTAATATCTTTATATATATAACCAGAAGCGTATTTATACATAAGCAATAATATCTCTCTCTATATAACTAGTAATATCTTTATATATACCTAAAAATGTCTTCATACATAACCAACAATATATATATAACTAGTGATATTTTTATACATAACCAAGAATATATATGTATATAAAACTAGTAATGTCTTTATACATAACCAATAATATTGATATATATAACTAGTAATGTCTTTATGTATAACCAGCGATGTCTTTATATATAACTGTAAAAGTCTTTATAAATAAATAGTAAAAGTCCGTATAAGTAACTGTAAAAGTCATTATAAATAACCAATAAACGGTTTTATACATAACCATTAAAAGTTCTTATGAATATCCAGTAAGGTCTTTATAAATTATCAGTAAATATCTTATAAATAACTAGCAACAGTCCGTGTTAATAACCAGTAAAAATCCTTATGCATTGTGGAATAACTGTTTACATATTAAAGAGCATTTCTGAAAACGAAAACAAAATGGTAAAGTTATTTGTGCCTCCTTGTATCATTTTGTTTTTTAACATGATAGACGAAAGTTCAGCGAGTAATGAGATTTCTGACAGTAGGAACTTTCTTCTAGCATTATTAAATTTGAAAACACGTGGTTAACACTCCAACTAACAACGTGCATGCTTTCTGTTGAACTAAAATTTTCTAAACGAATTCTTGTCGAGTTCATTCCATAAATCCTCAACTACAAGACAGAAAGCGATAACGTTTATTTGATTTTTATAGCTACTGACTGTAACAGCTTCTGTTGTTTGTTTGTTTGTTGTTAGATTATTTTGATCAAATAATATTCTTCTGTTTTAATACAAAGCTAAAAATTAACGGGCAATCTGTGCTGTCCCCAATGTGGGTATCGAAACACGGTTTTAGCATTCTTAGCCCTCTAGATTATCACTGAGCCACGCTTTATTTCTCCGACAACAAATTCTAAAAGTATAATGTAACTAACAAAATGCATACTTTTACAAATAACGCTAAAATACTAACCCCTAATTTCTCTTGTACATATCTCTATTACTTCGATGAAAACAGCACTCAAAACACATCAGTGATGAACCAACTGACTCAATTACTAATAAGTCAAAAATTATCTCCAGTTTCTGACAACATGTGTTTTTATATTGCTCATATAGTTTTAAGAAATTTCCCTTCTAGATTTAAAATGGAATCTTTGCAAATCTTAATGTACGTCGTTACAATCCATGTTGTTCATTCCCTTCGTGCTCTGCCTAACAACGGTGGATCTTGAAAATAACTCTGAGGCGAACTTTAATTGAAAAAGGCTCCATCGTAAATTTGTCCAAAGCACATCAAATGTCTTCTGCAGACTTTTCATAACCTAACAACATTTTGTGTAAGAGGATGACTGTTTCCAAGCGTCTTCTTCAACAGTTCAAAATCCATACACGCTGCTTCTGGCGACTTGATAGACATATCTTTGCATGTAATAGCATGGATATATGTTTCATTCTCTGACTGCTTAAGGTATTCAAGGATTGAATGCAAGGTATGACTGGAAGCGTTATATTAATGAACGTGAATAACCTTTGCCACTGACATTTATTTTTCATGGATTCCCACACGTTGCAAGTGCAGCATTTATTCGATGTTTACCACGACTGATGTACACTTGGTCGAGGGTCTCTTTCTAAATGGTCCTGATATCCTAAGTTAATTCATACTCGTTTGTTTTCTAATGCCATTTCGTACATCGCATATATCCTTTTTGGGAATTCTAAATACCTGATCTGAACACATCTTTTTTTATTTAAATGCGTGAATATTATGTGTCAGAAAGGGGTGTTACATGCCTTTCAAGTACCGAAAAATCTGTGGTAGTATTATACTACCAATGAAACGCTAAACAATATAAAAATATAGTTTTGATACATTCAGTTCCATCGCAGCTTTATATTGTCTGTAGTTTCAACATGGCCTACTGATTTACAGATTCAAAATAGTTTTAACTTTATGTAATCAACCTTCTGTAGAACGTCTGTTTCAGATGAAGCATGAAATCAGAGTAGAAAAGGTAAAACTACCAAATCATTAACACAACTTTTGTCGTTTCAATTATTTTTAGGAATTAAAATCTATGTGAATTTCAGAATAAATTAACATTGTTCGAATACATACACAGTTTTATATAAAATGTCATTATATGGCACGGGTACTTACATGTTTTTATTGTAGACAAAGTATGAGGTATTAGTAATGGTACTGTTTTAATAAGTAGAACACAGATTAATTTGAAAGATAAAATATCTACATTGTTGTAAGTGAACATAGTATAATTTATAAGAGTTTACATTGTTGTAAGTGAACACAGAATACATTATAAGTATTTACAATATTGTAAGTGAACACAAGTTATAATTATTTATATTGTTATAAGCGAACACAGTACAAGTTATAATTATTTTAATATAAATATAGTACAATATAAATATTTATATTATGATTAATTAAGATCTTCCGTTTACGTTATGAGACATGTAAGTGAAGAGAAAGTAGTCAGAGAACAATATACTAAATACTTATAGTACATATGTCATTTATATACATACATATATTGCAACAATAACTATTTGAAATAATATGCAAGTATTAAAATATTTAAAAAATGTTTTTGGTTATTTCATTGTTTTAATATAATTTAGTTAACCTCTTTAGCAGCTGTGTCTCGTTCTTTGACTCAAGGCTCTTTATATCAATGTTTTCTACTGTTTTTGGTAAACTCCAGACCACCCTTATTATATCACTCGATGTTCCTACTTCCATTATTTCGTTTTTCTGTCGTTTAATTACTGTTCTATCGACATGTACAAAACATGTCTTTGAGATACAATCTTTTATCCCACAGTTCCAAAAGTAACAAACATGATTGAGTACTAATGCCTATTTTTCTGTCTACCCTTTCTTCCAACAACACCACCCCTTGCAGGTACAGCTGCCTATTGATGGACAGCCATCTGACGAGAGGAACTTCTCTCGCTTATGATTGGACGAAGTTATCGATTTTCTTTGCCGATTATTATTACTGTTTGATTTCAGGAAGATATTGTGTGCACTTTTTTCAGTTAGACGACCTTCCTCACAGCCAATTCGAAGATCTCTGGTATGTTTATCACGACCTTTCCAAACACATAACAAAGTCAACCTCTCAGCTTGATTTTTATTCTACTGACCTGATGTTATCCACAGCTAAAGTGTCTTATTAAAACGGTTTTAGAGTCTTATCCGGTCCTTACCGTTCATGTTGCCATGTCTGGTCATGTTCTACCTGACGGCTGTGCATTTGGCAAACGTTTTTTAACCTTCACCAAACCTTCCGCAAATTAAATGTACGCAGTTTCAATTGATATTTCTACTACAACAATGACAGACAAGCACAATTTAACACCTGATTCGTCTACTCCCTGAATTTTCAACTAACAAATTAATAAAGCCTGTAAGAATGATAAATCTGTACAGCGACTTGTACGATACATGGGTTAAACGCTAGGCCTCAGGAACCTAGGATTAGGACGGAGCTGTCGATAAGGATATCATTCAGCCAAAACATGTTACACATGCTTGTTCAGTAGTTAAAACAATACAAGATTATTGTACCGACGTCTGTAGTTACTTGTCTCATGATGATCGTCAGGTTCCTGGTTGACATTCACAACCACAAGCAACTTGTTTTGTGTGTGTTTTTCTTATAGCAAACCCACATCGGACTATCTGCTCAGCCCACCGAGAGGAATCGAACCCCTGATTTTAGCGTTGTAAATCCGGAGACATTCCGCTGTACTAGCGGGGGGCAACTTGTTTTGCAAGACGAACTTTGAAAGTTTGATTTTGAATGTTGAACAATATCATCCATTACTAATTAATTCTATTAAAACGTTTCCTTTATGAATTACTTAAAACAGGTAAACAACTGTCTAATAAGAACATCGTGCTCTCGGTATTAGCTATAGAGAAAAGCGCTACCGTTATCACCTCCCATTTAATGTTCCTTCAAAGGATTGGCATTGTTTATCGAATTATACCGCAATAAAATAAGATTTTCAGTATATATCTTGGTTAAAACCATACTCTCGCAAACAATGCGCTGAATAATACAGCAGAAGGATCTACAGAAGTGAAAACAACCTTTATGGAAAAGTTGAAATCACAAGTCATCCGAATATTAAAATAATCCGCATCAGAAAAACAGTTCCATGCTGTTTCCTCAGACATAAACCATAAACTAATAGCTATCTACTGCACCTGGAATTAAAAATACTTCATAGTTTCGAATATTAAGTTACATCTCAGCGTGAATACACACTTTAAACAAATCTAACCATTTAGGAGGTTTTTTAGGACTTTGAACTATTACTAGCGTCAGACAATTAATTACATAGAATATACTAGAATACATTAGTATACGAATTCTTCAAACTTGTATTTTCATGCTATTCTACTAGAGGAAGCGGTTAAATTATTCCGGTTAGATTAATAAAGAAAAAAAACAAAATAAAAATACAAATACACTATGTTTCTTAATCAAAAACTGCCAGATAAAAAACCTAAAAAAACTTTCTCCCCAGATGGCGTTTAAAGTAAGTCTTAAGACTTTTCGCTGAGGTACCAAGGGTAGAGTATACTCATTGACTTTCATAGATTACACGTAATCTAAATCGACTTATTTATGAATTTGATATTTGTTATAAACGATGATTAAATTTAGACAATCGTGATCTAAAGATTCTGGTACACAACACATTGGTGACAAAAGTTATAGTTTAAATATTTTTTAAACATGAGAAACTCACGATTAAAACGTAACTTTCGCGACTTAATGACAAAGAAGACACAACTCCACTTACTCTGAGAGTTTACACCAGGGGTTTCCAACTTAAGAGTGTTCGAGAGCCACAACTATATTCACGAGTCTAGTGGCGTGCGGCATTATATTTTTGTCAAATTAAGGCTGGTTGGTGTATTACGTAATGCAAAAGAAAGAGTAAATAGATCCATGGTAGGGTTAATTTATGTTCTTTCAACATGGTAAAATGAGTTACGATTGGGTAAGGAGTTAATATGAATGTGACTTACTTTACGTTACATGATATTTGGAGGGGTATATTTGTGTTTGTTTGTTTTGGAATTTCGCACAAAGCTACTCGAGGGCTATCTGTGCTAGCCGTCCCTAATTTAGTAGTGTAAGACTAGAGGGAAGGCAGCTAGTCATCACCACCCACTGCCAACTCTTGGGCTACTCTTTTACCAACGAATAGTGGGATTGACCGCCACATTATAACGCCCCCCACGGCTGGGAGGGCGAGCATGTTTGGCGCGACGCGAGCGCGAACCCGCGACCCTCGGATTACGAGTCGCACGCCTTACGCGATTGGCCATGCCAGGCCCTGGCATATTTGTGAAAAAAAAAGGTGTATTTCATTGTGAAAATAAAGGAAAATGTAATTTAAACATGTTCAATTACGTAATAAATAAATTTACTGAAAAAATGCTGCATATTAAAAAAATAGAATATAAAACACATCTATGATATTTAACATAGTAAGCGGATAAACTTTTCAATGTGAACATTGAGGCCGCTCAGCAGCACTGACCAAAGCGGATATGTCGACATGGAGTTCTGTCGTTGCTAGTCTCAGGAGGTGAAGCAGAGAAGAATCCGTAAGGCGTTCTTAATGAATTTTATCGTGAAGAACACACTTTCACATATGTATGTGCTACCAAACATTGATGTCATTTTCTGTCCAAAAGCACACAGATTTGGAAATCGATTTTTTGAAAGTAGTTTAGAGAAATCTGGTCCTTCTTTTATCTGGTTTGCAGAAATGGAACAGCTTGCAAGTCACACAATTCAAGTTGAACATCAACTTGTTGATTTCTATGTCAACACAAAGAGGATTATTGAACAGCTCTATCCTGCTTTTTAGCATTTCAAATTTTTTGAATCTTGCATTAAACTCATCTGTGAAATCTTCAATATTTATGCAAAATTCTAAAACATCAAGTGGCTCGTCATCTTTGAACTGTTCTGTTAATTGCTGATAACTTGGAAAGTGGGCCAAGTCATTGTTTTCTAAACAAACTTTAAAAATTCTTAACTTATTTCAAAACCCGTTTATGTTTCCCATTAAATCTGATACCATCTGATTCCGCTTCAGGTTAGGATCGTTAAGGTAATGTCTGTGAGACAAGCCAGTTGTTTCAGAAAATCCTTAATTTTGAACTTTTCTTCCAACTGCGTTGTATCTGATGAAACAAACTGATCGAGGAATGCAGGGATTTCTTCCTTATTCCAAAGAATCCAAGACACTTTCTGGCACTGAGCCACCTTACTTGGTTGTAAAGAGCTAAATCTCGATATTCTGTCTCCATATTCTCCAAAATCTGCTTCAGCTACTGCTGTAAAAAAGCTTTGCGTCCTCCTCTTGTTATGTTAATAATTTTAATAACAAGTTTAAAAACTTCGTTTTGTTTCACTGATTTCCTACACAAAGCGCCTTGATGATTAACACAATAAAATGTTGGACAAGTTACTACATTTTCCGTAAGAAAATCAACAAGTCTAATTTTTTCCAATCATCACAGGTCCGCCATCTGTCACCATTGCTGAACACTTATTGAAACCTCCAATTTTGTCAACTGAATTTTTCACTGCCTCGAAGATATTCTTTCCTTCTGTGGTCCCACGAAGAGCACATACATTCAATAATTCCTCTTTTGTTGAAAAATCTTCATGAATAATGCGTACAAATATTAACAGCTGACTTGCATCTGCTTGGTCAGTACTTTCGTCAATACAAAGCGAGAAATAAGTACTTTTTTCAACCGATCCAACAAGTGAGTTTTCTAATTGTTCTCTCATATCAGTGACCCTTCTTTGTATAGTTTGGTTACAAGGTGGCCATTTCAACAGCACATTTCTTTACTGAGCTGCCATTAATGAAAGGTTTCTTTGATCTTGCAAATTCAAGAGAAACGATGTACGAATCATTCAAAGCAGATGTCTGGTTTTCTGACAACTTGCTAAACATACTCGATTGTTGTTTTATTTCTTGCTGAAATCCACAATCTGAACTTTTCCAGTTTCTCCTTCATATTTTTATACTTTACTTCATGTGTCGTTGAATAATGACTTTTCACATTAAATTATTTGGGCACTGATATAATTTGCATACAAACCAAACACTGCAACTTGCTGTTATTGTTTGTAATTAAATAATCAAGTTTCCAACGTTCCTGGTACACTCTGTTTTCACTGTCAATGTTACATTTCTTTAAAACTTTGCTCATGTTTATATTTACCACGGAACTGCACAGTGATAATTTACGGCACGTCAACCTCCACAACAGCAAACGGACAGACCGGCAACAGCCACCAGCCAGGCGAGTTCACTCTGTCTAGCAGAGGGGAGGGAGTATATAGCTGAGCGAGTCAGAATTTTTCATTTCTTCACTACAAAAAAAAAATATTATAGAAGTAGGTTATTTTTCAATAGACCTTCACGAGCCACACAAAACCATGCCGCGTGCCGCTTATTAGAAATCCCTGTTTTAACCTTAAAGTCACTTATACATTACACATTCACAATCTAAAATGTTACATGGTTTGTAACTAATGCCACTAGCACAGATAGCCCTCGTATAGCTTTTCACGAAATTCAAAACAAACCATATTAACGCCACTATTGATGTCGCTATGCTAATGATGGTATTGTTGTGATAAACAAAACCTTAAAATTACAGACGTTTTACCAAATTCAACTGGCTTTATTAATAGTATTAACACTACAAATATTGATTACACAGGCCTGCGATTGTTTTATTGTCTTGAATATTTTACATGTACCCTGAAACCCAAAATCATACCCATTTTTCTCCATCATGTACAGATTTTCACAAAACATCACAACAAGATACATAAACGAAAGACCACAACACGTAGTTTTGAGACTAAAAGGCGTGGATTACACAAATAAAATCAGGTTGAATGAGAATACATATCAGTTTGACATTAATGTTCTTTCATTTTCTTCAGTTCGTTTGTATTTTTGTAAAAAAACATAATATTAAGAAAATTGTAAACAAAATATCAATTTGGTATAAGTAGCAGTTTTTATTTTAGTAAAGAAATACTTACATGATATAAAGAAATGGATATTACTTTCAAAATCTGTGTAGATGAATTACAGTAGATCCGTTATTAAAACCAAAACAACTTTTGTTGTGAAAGTTAAATTCGCAGGTCTGTGTTATCCGAGTAGCTCTATCATATCTTCATTTTAAACAACAAAGAATTTACTAAAGAGCAAACAATCAAATCAGTAGAAAACAAAACTTGGTAGAAAATATATGGTTGTCTTATAATAAAACGTCTTAGAGAAAATTGTAATGACTCAGTTTAAGCCGTGCTATTTGAAAATATATTCATAAAAGCGTCTAGACAGGAACTATATGATATATTCTATTTGTTGCCTTTCAAACAGTCCACATAAAATATAAAAAAGTTTCTTCCTATTGTGGTTATTATTTAAGGTTCTAACTATAAAAAATCTTAAATGCAGTTGTGATAAACTAAGACCCTGTTCAAACGATCAGTGTTGCAATAATATCTCTATATAGTATGAAGTTTAGACAATCTATGTTTGTTTAAACTAAGACCCTGTTTAAACGATAAGTGTTAGAACATAAAAACTTATATTAACACAACAAAAAGGACAAATGTTTGCTTGAAGTTAAGCACAAAGCCACACATAACGGTTCGATGGATTAAACAGAGTTTCGGTCATCTTAAGGATATCTGCCAAGGATTTTTTTTTTTAATCATGAGAAACAAGAGTTGAAATTCATGACAAACTTCTGATTGTTTTGTTTCTGGAACCTTGATTTTAGAACAATTTTAAAGATGGACACTTTGCTCCATCAACAGCACAAATGTTCATCTTCTGTTTTTTATATAGCCTTCACACAGTTTCTGTACTTAATGCTTCTTCGTATAAGTTTAATTAGCCAATAACTATTAAGTAACCCTCTTTGGAGGTAGACAGTTCTCAATCATTGGCTAGTTCCAAATTAACAACCAATTTCAAATCAGTAACATTTTTTAACTATTTTATTTAACTTCAAGTTTATATATGTAAATACTGGGGCTGGCACAGCCAGTTGGTGAGGGTGCTCGACCCGCAATCTGTGGGTCACGGGTTCGAGTCCCCCTCCCAACAAACATGTTCATCCTGTCAGTAGTAGGAGCATTTTAATTTGTTGGTAAAATATTAGCCCAAGCGATTGCGGTGGGTGGTAATGACTAGCTGTCTTCCATCTGATCTTTCACTGATACATTAGGGACGGCTAGCGTAAGTTGTGGTTATAATTGTAAATATTTCCTGTACGTTATGGTTATATCAGGTCATCCCATAAGTAAGGTCCGAAAATTTAAGACAGAAAGTGCACCATCATTTCTGTCTTTGTAGAAGGTTTTAATGACTAAATTATGTAGTAGGACATGTATAAAAATGTTCATACAAATAAAAGAAACTAACCAAACTCTGCAGACAATGTCTCAGTGCAGGTAAACTGGTTAAAGCACAGTGCAAAATAGACATTCACTCTAGGAATGTCTTGTTAAGTGTTTGGCAGGATATTGTTGGTGTGATCCACTTTCAGTTGCTGCCACTCAATGTAACGATTACATCAGACTTCTATTGTCAACAAACAATTAGAGCGCTTGAAAGTTGCACTGAATGAAAAGAGGTCTGCTTTGATCAATCACAAAGGTTCTGTTACACCAGGATAATGCAACAAGGATCATATCTGCAAAGATTGAAGAGCTAGACTGAGAAAAACTTCTACATCCTCCTTATTCTCCAGACCTTGTCCCATCTGATTATCATCTGTTCTGAAGTTTGCAAAACTATCTTGGTGTAAAAGAGCTTGGAGCACATGAAGATGTCTAAACTACCCTCTCTACATTCTTTTCCTTCAAACCTTAAGAATTTTATAGAAGTGACATTCAGAAACTTGTGAATCGTTGGCAGGAAGTAAATAATAATGGAACATACATTATTATCAATAATGTAACATTAAGTAACATTAAAAGCATTTTAAACCCTTTCTCTTTTTCTGAACCTAAAATCAGCCATTACTTCAGGGATAATTTGATAGATGTAAATATCTCCAGTAAGTCATGGTTACTCTCGTAAAAACTTATTGTATGTTATGGTTATAAATGTAAAAATCGACTGTATGTTAAGGTTACACTTTGAAAATCTATTGTACATCATCATAACATGTTAAGTACTCTATGCAACTTGTCTGATTATTTTAATATACGTCAGCTTGTCTGTCTATTCATGTGTATGTTTCCTTTCTATTTATTGACCGCTAACTTATAATTGTGTACCTGAGATGAAACGAAATAAAATAAAATAGAAAATCCAGAAAAGCTTCCGAATCGATTTGGCTTCATCTACTATCTACAGTAGTGACTGCCAACTGGACCGCCAGGGGAAGTAATCAATTTCTGTGATGAAGTTTGGAGGAATTGCTTGTTAGCGGAGTTATGGTGAGTTTATCTGTAAAGAAATCTTTAAAAAAATATGTCCTCGTGTAATTGGTAAATCTATAAGTCGACAGACTGACTGTAATTGTTGTTATATGTTTTGGATTCTGAGCCTACTAAAAGTAAAAATATAAATTATGGTATAAATTACTGAAATAAAGATGTCTAATTTAAGATATAAAACTGTCAAACGTAGAACATATAATTATTAACTGTTGAAACAAAACTGTGAGACTTAATACATAAAACACCTGTTTTTAAAATGCAACTTGCATGCTAAGGCACATGTTAAGAGAACAGGTTTCTGATTCCTTGTTTCTATGTCTGTTATATCAATATTAAGGTGTTTGTTTACGTGAAAGCGATCCGTTGACATACTTCAAATTATCGTACAACTTGTTATTACTCATACACGTCAACGAAGATAACTTATGATTATCATATATTTTTCTTATTCGATTTCTTCTCTGGAAAACAATATTAATTAATACGTTGTTTTAAAACACGAAGCAACACATCCGGAACAACAACAAAAACATGAATTAAATCTAAGTTATTGACGAGTTCTTTTCTAATGTAAGTGCAGCAGGGAACTAAGTACTGAAATTCAAGTAATATTGAACGATATTTGTAATTTTCTTTATGCTCACCGAAAAATACTCAGTTTAATAATTCTACGTATAAACCAATCTATATTTATAACGTCCGTTATCTACCACCAAAGTAAACTAATCCAACAGTGATATAATGTTTCTTCCCTAGTTGGATCAAAGGCGACCCGCGGTTCAATTCGTCGCGGTGAAAAGATCACATATAGCCTATTGTGTAGCTTTCTGCTAAAATAAGCAGAATTTATTCTGAAATATTCATTGAATGTATGGTATAAAAGCGTGTATTTTTATCAATAAAATTGTGAATTTTCGAGATAAAGAAATACAATGGTCATACTATTTTGGGTTTCATCAGAAATCCAAGAACAGACTGAATGTTACATTTATTTTCCTCCAAAGAACACAAGTTTTAGTTAAAGTAAAATAAGTTTCAGGATAATGCGCTCTTTGTGTGCAATTTTAAAAGTGATTGGAATGAGGAAAGTGTGAAAGAACAGACCGCAGTATATGCTTCTATCTATCTCGTAAGAATTACTTCAAATTCAGTTTTAGCAAATACAGAAAAAAGTGAAAAATGTCATATAGGGTTTAGAAAACATAGATAATATGACATGGGATAACAAAACAAGGTAACAAGGTATTTCACACAAGTTTAAAGAATAGCTTTTAAATAAAAATGGTTTACTCAAAACACTTTCAAATATTAAATAACATAAATTCTCGTTATCTTAATCATACATAGTTTAGTCACTCCTTATATCACTATAACATTTATAACAAAACGTAAGTTTACCAACAAAATTACTTATATTATTAATATTGAGTAAAATACAGGTTACGATAACAGCAGAACACAATTAAACTAGACAGTTCCAGAATACAGTTGTCGTTGTAACTAATGTACCAGTCACATGCTAAACCAAACAGTCTCATAGTACTGTTGTATTTGTGATTAATGTACTATTCACATACAAAACCAAACAGTCTCAGAATACTGTTATCATTGTGACTAATGTACTAGTCATACTCTGAACCAAACAGTCCCAGAATACTACTGGCATGTGACTAAAGTACTAGTCATACTCTAAACCAAACAATCCCAGAATACTATTGTCTTTGTAACTATTGTACTAGTCACACTCTAAGCCAGAGCCCTAGAATACTGTTATCCTTGTAACTAATGTACTAGTCACACACTAAACTAAACAGTCTCAGAATACTGTTGTCTTTGTAACTAATGTGCTAGTCACATACGAAACTAAACAGCCACAGAATACTGTTGTCACTGTGGCTATTTTACTTGTCACTTTCTAAACAAATAAGTCTCAAAATACTCTTGTCACTGTGACTAATGTACTAGTTAGATACTTGTTCAAATAGTCTCGGAATACTGTTGTCTTTATGAACCATCTGATAGTACAGAATTACTCAGTAAACGTTCAAAATATTCTTTTGGGGAGTAGGATTCGTTAGTAGATGATAAGACACTATACACTTAAATGACCATGTTTAATTTGTTACTCTTAAGCTTCAGTATATAATATTGAAAAAAATGTAGCACTGTTATTTATACGGATAAATAATACTTATGTAAAATTAAGTTTAAAATATTTCAACATTTACTGAGATCGTAAATTTTTAAATGAATCACTCAATCACAGTTAGTAAAATTATAAACTTACTGCTGTCCGGTATTGCAGTAGTCTCGTGTGGATGCTTGCCTCGTCGTTTTATAGTACAGTTTAGCTTTGTGACATCAGAGTTGGCTCATGGGTTCTTGCCCTGACTGACACTGCTGCCTTCTCTTCTACAGCAGCCAAAGCACTCTCTTTGTTTGATATACTGGAGTGAAATTTTTCGTCCAAATGATTTATTAACAGACTGTAAAAGATAAAAAGAAACCACACGAGTCGTAACGGATGCTTAAAGAGGACAAATCCGCGAACTGTCTTCACCACACTACTCCCGCGAAGCGCTGATTCTACGCCGTAGTGATTCTGTCGAGGAATGAGTGTCTGCGTGCGCTCTCTCTCTCTGTGTGCTACTCAGACAAGAAGGTATAACAAAAAATATCCAATCAATATTCTTTAGCGACGAACCTGTTATATGTGAAGGCTTTGCTTTCTACTCGTTCGAGGGCAGAAAAGATAAGCTTAGTTTTACAGAGAAATTTCAGCGTCTAGTAAATATATATATATATATACATAGGAACCAGCTGTTTTTGCAAAGATATTTTACTACCTTTGGCAAAATCTTACATATTTTGATACTTTCTTGTTTTTCTTTTACTTTCCACTAGCACATAGATTTAATTAAAATAGCTGCAGTTCATCGATTTTTACGGTGTATAACAATATGTATCGCTGTGTTCATGCATGTAATTTGAGAAAAGTTTTATCGAGTCACATGATGGCAAAGGAGATGACAGTTTCTCAAAGCAAAATTAAGGAATGTTTAATCAGCAAGTAGATCTACTTTCTTAAGCCTAATTATAAAGCTTAGCATCCCTGAGGCATATTTAGAAACAGGTATATTCTGCGTTGACGAAGGTCTTAAGCCTAATTATGGAGTTTAGCGTCCCTGAGGCGTATTTACAGACAAGTAGTTTCTGAGTTTACTTTCGTCTTAAGCCTAATCAAGGAGCTTAGCGTTCCTTACGCATATTTACAGAGAAGTTGTTTCTGAGTTCACGTTCATCTTAAACCTAATCATGGAACTAAACACTTCTAAAGCGTATTTACTTACAAATATTTTATGAAATAATGTTGATCTTAAGCGTAATTATACAGATTATTGTTCTTGAAGCGTACTTACAGAGAAGTTGTTTCTGTGTTCACGTTGAGCTTAACCCTAACCACGAATGTTAGCCGGCGATCTTGAGACTTATTTATGCACAAATATTTTCTGAGTTAAAGTTGTTCTTTAACCTAACTATGCAGTTTAATGTTCGTGAAGCGAATCTATACACATGTATTTTATTGATGTCGATATTATGCCTAATTATAAAAATTAGCGTTACTGAAATGTACTTACAGACACGTTTCCGAGATCACATTCACCTTAAGCCCAATACAGTTTAGCGTGCGTCAGACGTATTAACAAACTGTTTCTGAATTAATATTGGTCTTAAATCTAGTTATGGCGTTTAGCGTTCTTAAACATCGCCACCGTGTATTATCAAAAATAGGCGACACCAGTGACATTTGATGCAACACATGTTGCTGTTTGGACTGTATTGACTTTGTAGCAATAAATAACAACGTACACTAAAAACAGATTTCAGCCAAAATTTGGTAAATCTAAATGATGAAATGATTTGCATAAACTTAGAAGCAATTTGTTTGTGAATACACCTTAATGAGCGTTTTTGGTGCTAGTTGGAAATTGAGAAAAAAAAAATTAAAAAGAGTTAAATACTTATGTTTTACAAAGAAAATTGTTTCTACCATAGTAGTTTAAACTGACATCTTGTGTTTCTGTGTTCCCTATTATTTATTTATTGTTATTTTTGTTAACACTATTGTTTATAATACTCAGTATATCGAATATCATTACTTTTTTGTTTTGATTTAATGTTTATCATTATATTTTTATTATAAAGATTGGTTTGCTTCGGTAGTCTAATATATATAATTAGGATTAACCTAAATCGCTCTAAGTTGACCGAAGTTTGTGAGCTAACATTGAGATTACGGGCCAAAAATATCGTTATGGGCGAGAGTAAAGGAACACCTTTATACCTATATTAAAAATAATATAATAAATAAATATAATAAAATAAATAATATAAAATTATACATTCTAACGTCTAAGCCCGCCCTCTACATTCCGACACTCAGTTACACAACCCCTTTCAAACATGTGGTCAGCTTCCGGTCAGTTACCTCTTTCTTTCTTTGTGAACCTGACGATGGCCGAAGAAGGTCGAAACGTTGTTCACTCCTCTTCGTAAAAAATTTTCTCAACCCAAACGAGCAGTTTTTACATACATATTTCTCTACAAATTGGTTTTCTCGACATCACTGAGAGTTACTAAATGATGAAAGAATGGTTTATAGATTTCATAAATACGAACATAAGAAAAGTACAATTACTTAAATATCCGGATTACCAGGTTTAATTTTAATTTCGCTATAATTACGTATTTTGCTATAATTATCAGCTATCACTAAGCTGTCTTTTATACAATTTCAGGAAATATAAAATGAAGTTTAATTTTTAAAAGGAATCAGTTAACTGAAAGCTCTTTTTTATTTTTTCTTCCATCTGTTACGTACATACTAATAAACCACCTCTGAAACCTGTGTTGACCTAAAACCTCTGATCGGCCAATGGTAAATTTACGAAATTACAACACTATAATCCAGGGTTTGATTCTACGTGGTGGACAGAATGCAAATAACTTATTTTGTATCTTTTAGCCAAATTAAAAGTGGACTCAACAGATAGCCCGATGTGGCTTTGCTGTAAGAAAAATACATAAAACACAAACACACCCACGTTAAAAAAAATTTGATCTAAAATAATCGCTAAAGTTAATGATTACTAGCGTTCTTCAGTAGCACAATTAAGAAACAATATATATAATTTATTTTAATTTCACATAAAACTATCATGGGCTATCTGCGCTAGCCCTCCCTGATTTAGTAGTGATATACAAGAGGGAAGGAAGTTATTAAACATCACCCACCGCCATCTCTTGAGATAAGCTTTTATAGACGAATAGTGAAATTGACCGTCACGCTATAAGGCCCTCATGATTAAAAGGACGAGTACGTTCAGCGACAGGGATCGAACGTTATATAATAAACAGTTGCAATTCACATGACTTCGTAGAATTATATATAAATTATATACAAAAAATGTAGTTAAATATGATATGAGTTAGTTACAATAAGATTGTTTGACCCACAGATTCGTGTCACCTAAGCGTCTTCTTGTAGAATTGTGATCATTTGTGTCGTAAAAGCATTTGTTGTAACGTTATGAGTTAGTATCATGAGAATACTTTTGTCGTAAATCTCTTCTTATATAATTTGTGTCGTAAGAACGTTAGCTGTAACGTTATGAGTTGGTGTCATGAGAAAGCTCTCGTCTTAAGTGTCTTTTTGTGTCATTTGTGTTGTAAGAGTGATTGTTTGCTATGTTAGTGTCATAAGAATGCTATCATCTAAATACTCTACTTTAACACCCTAGTGTGAGAGCTTTACTTGTTACAGCCAACTATTTTAACATCCCAGTAGTGAGAACCTGTCTTGTTAAAGACAGATATTTTAACACCCTAATGGTGAAATTATCTCTTGTTACAGCAAAATATTTTAACATCCTAGTGATGAGAACATCTGTTGTTACATCCAGATATTTTAACACCTTAATTGTGAGAACATCTCTTGTTACAGCTGGATATTTTAACACCTTAATTGTGAGAACATCTCTTGTTACAGCCAGATATTTTAACATCTTAATTGTGAGAACAAATCTTGTTACAGCTCGATATTTTAACACCCTAGTGGTGAGAACATCTCTTGTTACATCCAGATATTTTAACATCTTAATTGTGAGAACATCTCTTGTTACAGCTGGATATTTTAACACCTTAATTGTGAGAACAAAGCTTGTTACAGCTCGATATTTTAACACCCTAGTGGTGAGAACATCTCTTGTTACAGCTCGATATTTTAACACCCTAGTGGTGAGAACATCTCTTATTACATTCAGATATTTTAACACCCTAATAGTGAGAACATCTCTTGTTACAGCCAGATATTTTAACACCCTAATAGTGAGAACATCTCTTGTTACAGCTGGATATTTTAACACCCTAGTGGTGAGAACATCTCTTGTTACAGCTGGATATTTTAGCACCCTAGTGGTGAGAACATCTCTTGTTACAAATAACCTAGTTTAAAAGTTCTGAGTTTAAGATATAACCTTATTTTATTCAGATTTCCACTATCGCCATTTATCCAAAGTTTTCACGGAAACTCTAATGTACACCTTATGCGCCATCTGTAAAAATTAACATGATAAAGGTAATTACAGACATGTTTAATTAAACAACTGAAGCATCATCTGATAAAATAATAATGAAGGAAATAATGCGATGAAGTAAAGAAGTCAGTTAACTTTATAAGTGATATTTAGTCAAAATATGAACTTAGTGACATCTTTTGGCAATATCTTAAATTAATAATAATAATATGATAGAGAGAAAGCAATCTTACGCCGGAGATAAACAATAATACTTGAACTAATCGTTCAAAGTGTTCAATATGGTATTAAAAAACAACAACTTACATTTCCGTTGAAGAAAGACATTATAAGATGTTATAGGTTTAATTTAGGTTTAGTTGTTTTTTTTATACTATGCGTGTCTTATAGGTTAGAAAGTAAATGGACGGTTAATTGAAAAATAATAAAAAATTGACTTCGTTGAGACCAAGTGAAAATAACTTAGTTCATTTATTGTAAAATGTAATACGGAAAATAAGTTTAATTTCATTATACAGTCGTGTTGATTACTGCAATTCTAAATCATAACTTTAGGAAAATGTGTTTCAATGTATCGTGCTCGTTAAGGCGGATGCTTCTGTCCATTTGTGGTATTTGCAAAATAATCGGAGGTTTGAGAGAAAATATGTTGTGAGAGTTAATATGAATTTTCTGACTTTTAATGAGTTTAAGAAAGAAAAGGACTGGATACAAAATGAAACAATCTTTATTTTCCTTTCAAACATACTCAAAACGCAAAAATGAATGTATATATGGTGCATTTACTGGAGGCTCTTGGAGTTTTTATAAATATATGTTCCCAACTGAGAAGATATAGCATTACATACACAGAACAATGAGGCTTTTATTTCGAATACCATGTTCGCTACCTGTAATTATTTGTTACTACTACTGAAAGAACAGGCAAATTTGTCTTCGAAACATGTCTTTACCCACCAGTGAAAAAGGTCGTTGTCTGCTTCTACATAAGTTCCACTATACAGAAGTAATTTCCACGAGAAAAAATACGTGATACCATAGTGAATGATCCAGTTTAATAAGTAATTAGAAGAAAAGTAGTTTAGATATTTCGCTTATTAGTTTTCTACGTTAAAATGTTTTAAATATGATTTTTTTATATATTAAGTAAGAAAGTAGGAAACACGTAGTGTGCCTGCCTACCATACTTTTAATAACTATCTTTCTTACTTTAAGATCATCTTGTGGTTATTTTTATAAGAATAAGAATTGAAAACTGTTATTACATTCCTATTTAATCTCTAGAGCTCCGTTTATTTTAAATATAGCTTCTTCACGTTAAATAAAAGCACATATGATCAAGCATTATATTTGAAAGTTTTCAATTCGAGGAGCAGTGGTAAACCCAGATTTGTTGGTTTGTAAATATAGGCTTCATATTTATGATTACACTGGGGAACACTTTTTCAGTAACTTTGAGTTGCATAGGATATTTTAACTGATTCTGAAGGAGTTTTAGGCGCTGATTTCAAATCTGAAATTAGTTTTTCTCTACAAGCTCTAGTTTGTATGCAATTTGAGGTTAATGAAATTGTACAAATGTGAACTTGCGTAAACCATGTATAAGCATTTTCACGTCCATATATATAGATAGCTTCTAATATTTTGATCATTCTTCTTTTGTTTCAGATCAAACATGGCTTCCAAAAATAGATATCATTGCAGTAAAAGCCTGATGCCTTCTGCTACATATGTGGATGCTACACACTCAATCGTCAGAGACGTAACATATCCTCGTTCGTCAAGCGTGCCTACAAGGCATATTTTGAAGTTTATCTTGGTGATCAAGACAAGCAATGGGCTCCTCATGTTGTGTGCCACAATTGTGAGGAAATGCTTCGAGACTGGACCAAAGGAAAACGCAATGGTCTGCCTTTTGGTGTTCCAATGATTTGGCGCGAACCCACCAACCATGTAACTGACTGTTATTTCTGCATGGTAAACACAACGGGTGTTGGGAAGAAAAACCGACATATGATTACGTATCCGAACATTCCCTCAGCTATTCGGCCTGCTCCGCACTCTGAAGAAGTTCCTGTTCCAGTTTTCAAAGGCTTGCCTTCATTGGACGATAAAGACATTGGACATGATACAAGCGAACAAGACAGTTGTGACAATGAATTGTCAGAAAAGTGTACACAATCGGAGAACTGTTCTTCAGACACTGAACCTTTCCCCGTCCCCAAGCCTCTTCCCCAGGCTGAACTGAATGATTTAGTGCGGGATTTAGGTTTTTTCAAAGAAAGCAGCAGAGCTTTTGGCATCAAGATTACAAGGCAGAAATCTTGTTGATCATTCTGTTAAAGTATCATATTTCAGAAAGCGTGACCAGCTTTTAGTGACCTTCTTTTCAGAAGACAGACAGTTTGTTTACTGCTATGACATCCAAGGGCTTCTCAAAGAACTGGGTGTACCTTACTATAGTCCTGCTGAATGGAGACTCTTTTTAGACAGTTCAAAACGCAGTCCAAAGTGTGTTCTTTTATATAATGGGAATGTTTATGGAGCAGTACCTGTCGATCACTCAGTGCATTTGCGGGAAGACTATGATGATATGAGAATGGTCATGGACTTATTAAAATATCATGAGCACAATTGGATCATTTGTGTAGACTTAAAGATGGTCGACTTTCTTCTTGGACAACAGAAAGGTTTCACCAAGTTTCCATGTTTCCTCTGTATGTGGGACAGCCGAGCACGAGACAGACATTGGGTCCAGAAGGACTGGCCTATTCGTGACACCCTTGAAGCAGGCATGCCAAATATCATACAAGACCCAATTGTAAGCAGAGATAAGATCATCTTTCCTCCTCTTCACATCAAATTAGGTTTGATGAAGCAATTTGTCAAGACACTGGAAACCGAAGGTGAATGTTTCCAACACATCATCATAGCTTTACCAGGGTTATCATTTGAGAAGATCAAAGCAGGCGTGTTTGATGGCCCACAGATTCGAACCCTAATTCGTGATGATCAGTTTGTTGCTAAGATGACCGCTTTAGAAAAGGCAGCATGGTTATCCTTTGTGGCAGTCGTTCAGAACTTCCTTGGAAACAATAAGGCGGAAAACTACACTGAACTTGTGAACAGAATGCTCCTCGCTTTTCGTGATCTCGGGTGCAACATGAGCATCAAGCTTCATTTTTTGAACAGCCACCTTGATAAGTTCCCTGACAACCTGGGGGCTGCGAGTGACGAACAAGAAGAACGATTCCACCAAGACCTAAAAGTCATGGAAGAACGCTACCAAGGGCGCTGGGACAAAAGTATGATGGCTGACTACTGCTGGAGCATTAAACGAGATTGTCCAGATGAAGTGTACAAACGCAAAAGTTACAAACGCAAATTCCTACCTGAATAAAATACACAAACAAATTGATAAGCTATTCCTATAATTTCCTATAATAACGAAAAATTAAAAAATAAATAACAATGTCAAATTGCATAAAATCTGTAGCTTGCAGACAAAAACAGACTTCAGATTTGAAATCAACACACTCAAATTGACTATAGAAAGGTCTTTTTTTAAATGCAACAAAATGAGTGTTCCCCAGTGTTATCAAACTCTCTCGTGTTATCAATTGCTATGTATCTCCAGTTTGGATAGCTATCACAAATTTGGTAGTGACAAGCATATTGCAAAATAATGTCGTGCAGTGCTTGATGAATTTTTAAGTTTCCCAAGAATATAGTCGTTTGTACAAATATACAGCCACCTGGTGGTAAAGCTTATCAATTATTCCCTCTCAACGAGGGGCATATTCATTTACGGATGACAATGTTTATCAGTTTTTCTTTATTATCAAAGTATTTTTTATTCTTACAATAACTTGTCAAGTGTCAGCCTTATTACTACATGTTTTTTGGAACGTCAAACTCCAAAACTGTAGGGGTGATCAGTTTATTTAGCATCTCATTTATGCTTCTATCATCAAAGCACTATTGAACTAATTTATTTCGTCGTGCAACAAAGAAAAAATATTTACAACCTTGAAAAGACATTTAACAAGTACCTAACTAAACTCACTTAGAACCAATTATAATACTTTCAAACACATAAGCAAAGTAGCCGTAGAGGGCGAAGGTAAACGTTAATATGTATTATTCTAATAAACACAAGAGAAAAATATCCAAAGCAGTTGCAGACTTGGATTTCATAAGAACGTAATCAATTTTAATGTATATTATTCATGTACGTAAACAATGTGGTTATCTGGCTTCAAACACAAAATTAGAGAACTTGTGATCAGAAAGAATAATTATCTGGTCTGAAAAAGAAACTTTAAAAGAAAAACGTTAAATGAAATAAGCAAAAATTCTAATTATAAAATTTTCTTTATTATTTAGTATATATTAATTTCTGCATAATTCATGAACTTGTTTCTGTTTAATGCGTATCAAAAGCTAAAATTCGGAATCGGATTTAAAACAGCTTCAGGGTAGTTTGTTCGTTGTAGAGCCAAGAATATGTCACATACGTCAACTACACTGTGTCTGTCCCGGTCGCACCAAACATGCTCGCCCTTTCAGCCGTGGGGGCGTTATAATGTGACGGTCAATCCTACTATTCGTTGGTAAAAGAGTAGCCCAAGAGTTGGCGGTGGGTGGTGATGACTAGCTGCCTTCCCTCTAGTCTTACACTGCTAAATTAGGGACGGCTAGCACAGATAGCCCTCGAGTAGCTTTGTGCGAAATTCCAAAACAAACAAACACTATGTCTACCATATTTAGTGTAGAATGAGTACAGACGCACGAACAGCAGTAGTTGAGCCAATATTTATATTACTTGATCAACAGTTGTTGTTCTATGAATCAGATCAACTTGGGGAAGTTAAATTATTATCAATCTTATTTAAATGGTTCAAATCAGAATTAGGGTAAGGATTAATAAGATATTATTATTTGTTGTTGTTATTACCGTTTATTTAATTCTATTTTATTTAAATTAATTTTACCATCATTCAGAAAAACTGACGAACTGGTAGGATATTTTTCTTATAATTATTAATGTTACCTATAACTAAGCCTAATTTGATATAAGTTGCATTTGGTCTATGTATTACGTTGCACTTGGTGAGCATCTAAGTCATTGTAGTGGTAAATTAAAGTATATTTTTTTATATTAAGTTTATTGTTTATCAAATAATTTACTTCAGCAAGCACTTCGAATGTTAAAAAGATAGTTCGTATTTAGTTCATGAGTTTGACCTTCAAATCCTTCCGTTTGTATTAATAAAGAAAAGAGACTTTAGTTTTATTTATTACTTATTAAAGCGTATAATAATAAATTATATGCATTTGTCACTAGATTGTGATGGTAAGCACAAATTAATATTGTAGTGGTTAAGAGTTAAATCTATGAAACAATATTTTACTTGTACTTTTTATAACACTGATTTATTTGTTATATAATTAAGTGTATTTTATGTTTTATACTATTGAGTATCACATGGAGCTAATTAATAACAATTAATATATAAAGAATGTAACTACAACCTAAATATTAATAAACTGCCTTTCATGTTAAAAGTAATTTGTACCATTTATTTAAAAAAGTATGGTTAATAATAAACCCGTCAGATGGCAGTAGTTGTTGTTAGCCGCTGTGAAAGTCTTTTTATAAGTTGTTCGTTTTAACTTCCTATTTCAAGTGCGTAGTTAAGCCTTTTATTTAAAAGGCGACTGTGTTTTTCTCAAAATCATATCATCAATATTTCTCTACTTCATTATTATATGCTCCTTTCTAGCTCAAGAACTTTAAAAAAATAAATAAACGCATAAGTCGCAGCATTTTTAAAACACCATGAATTTTGATAAACTTGCCCTTTCACTGAATAGTCTCTTCATCTTATCTAACTGATTCATATTGTTGTTGTTTTTTTCTGATATTTTTCTTCACTTTTTACGGTATTACCAGTTGAGAAATGAGCAGACTGTAAAGTGGTTTGCGTTTTGGATATTATTTTCAAGTCAGATTTAGAGAGGATTGTTTTTTAATATTGCGCAAAGCTATACGAGTGCTATGGAGGTAGGTATAGAGGTACCACCAACATTCAACCGAAAGTTCTATCTTAAAATAATATTTGCTATTTCTAGACTCGTTAGTTGGATTGAAATGGATGAATATATGATGTTCAGCCGATATATAATATTACCAAGCGTTTAGCTTTCAAAATATACCACAGAAGTTCGATCACTTTAATTTATTTATTATTTTCACTATTATTTCTCATGATAATATTATTACTTCTATTTGATGTTTTCTTTTTAGAAATGGAATAAATTTATTTTTAATATTTTCGCCCAGAAATAATATATTTTTGATAACTAATTGTTTGAGTTCAGCCCATATATGTATAAAACACGCCAAGCTGTCTATTTTATATTTGTGTGAGTTATGTTGAGGTGTAAATATATTATTAATGTTTTCTTGTTAGCTTGATTGTTATTAGAGCTAATGGAATTTGTTAATGTCTTTAAAAAGCCATATAGTCTAATTACTTACAACTAAATTAGTAAAGAAATAAATATTATTTAAATTAGTTTATGTTCCACCTGACGTGCATTTTAAGTTCTGTTAATTAAAATCATTATTGACGTCAATGGATAATCTTACCCTCTTCTATACATTTTTCGCAAATATAGGCTTGTTTTATTCATAACCAACAGATGGAACCACATGACAAAAATATAAACTTGTCAGTCCCCCAGTAAGTTACCGTTAAGTTTACAGACTTGCAACGTTAAAATTCTGGGTCTGATCCCCTATAATGGATACAATGTTGATATTCAATTCTTTAGATTTCCTCTGAACAAAACCAACGATACACATTACACACTAAGCCAGTGATGGCGAACCTATGGCACACGTAACCAAGGTGACACGCGAAAACATTTTGGTGACATGCGGCATGCAGTGCCGCCTCTTGATTCTTTAAAGCCTAACAATAACCCAAAATAAATATATATATATATATATAATAATTATCATTATTACCCAATGCAACGGCGAGTGATTTTTCCAACCTGGGAGCAGTGAGAAATATTCATAGGAGGCGTCTCACGCCCTCATGACGTCAGCTTTGCGGTTGTGGGAATAAGTGACATCGGATGACACGTTTTGAATTCCTCGTAGACTTAGTGTACATATCAGTATTTTAGTAAAAATAGAAGTAAACTGTTGGTATTGGCTTCTCTCTGCTTATATTTTTCTTCTGTTGTTTGTGAGTGAGTACTGGATATTTAGTGATAACAACGGTAAATATGCATTTATTTTTTCGCAGTAAATATATGAATTATATTGCTATAATTATGTTATTCGATGTGGTATGCGTATATTTTTTATCAGTTAGTTAATTATATATTTATTTTTATATCAATGACATAAATTTTCACCTGCTGTTATGTTACAGTAAGTTAAATTATTGTATTTAAGTTAATTGGTGAGATATTTTAAAATTGTATTTACCCTTTTCAGCTTGTCAAAATGTCAGCTCAACCAGCAAAGAAACAAAAATGTTCAAATGGAAGGAGCAGCAGCAGAGGTTTAAGCATCGTGGACTGAAAGATTTGTCATGATCAGAAAGGTTGATAAGCATTATGTATCTTATATTATAAAATAGTGGTGTGAAGGGCTTCCTCTGTAAAGTGGCATTACGAATCTTTTCATAAATAGATTTGTGATAAGAGTGAGTAAGAACAAAAAGAACACGTCTCGAAACGTCAGCAACAACAACATGCAGTCAAATTTGTTGATGAAGTTTGTTTCAGGTAGTTCCAACTTAGTTGCTGCTAGTTTTGAGATTTCAAAGATTATTATTCAACGTGGAAAACCACTTAGTGATAAGAAGTATATTAGAGAATTATGGCTAAAATGTGCTCCTTTCCTTTTTAACGGTTTTCCAGAAAAAGAAAATATTTCAGCGCATTAAGGAATTGGCAGCAAGTAGAAACACAGTAAAAGATAGACTATTAAAGATTATATAGCAGAACAGTTAACAAAGAAATGTTGGTTCATCTTAATTACTTTCCATTTGTCTCAATGAGAGCACTGGTGTTACATCATCAGCTAGGCTAGCCATTATTACTCGATTTTGTAGGGGTGATGAAATATGCAAAGAAATGGTTAACTTAGTAACGTTACCTGAACATACCACAGGGGCTGAAATATGTAAAGTAGTAGTAAACGAATTATCCAATCAACAGGTTGACCTTTCAAAACTGGTTCACGTGACAACTGATGGTGCACCGAGCATGACTGGTAAAGAAGCAAGTTTTGTAAATCTGTTTGCAAAATATGTTGGACATCCACTGGTAGGCTTTTATTGTATTATACACGAGGAGGCTTTGTGTGCAAAAACTGGCCTTAATGAGTTTGAGAAAGTGATGGAAATTGTAACCAAGATAGTTAATTTCATTTCTGCGCATTCTCTGAAAAAAATGAGTTTCAGAATTTACTGAAAGAGGCGAATTTGGTGTACACAGGACTACTTATATACAATGTTCGTTGGCTAAGTAGAGGTTCTGTCCTTAAACAATTTGTTGAATATTTCGATGGAATTCGTCTCTTTTTGAAAAATGAAAAATTTTCTTGCCAAGAATTATCTGATGTGTGGGTTTGTAGATTGGTGTTTTTACAGATTTCTCCTCACATTTAAATGATTTGAATACCAAATTGCAGGGATCTGGCAAAACACTTGATGTTATGTTTGAAATCAAACTGAAAATTTTTTAACGTGATGTTTACAAAATCACTTTTAAGTATTTTCCAAACCTAAAAAAACAATGATAAATCTTGAAATTCATGAGAAAATATACATTCAGAGCTTGCAGATACAATTTTCAAGCATCATTAATTCAACATTTGAACTTATTAAATCTTAAAGAAAATTGTTCAGGTTATTTGAAAAAACTGCAAAATTCATAAAGTATACAGACAGTATAACATCAGACAAAGTGAACTTAGAAGTGTTGCAGTGGATTGACTAGGATAATTTGAGATGCAACTGGTTGATTTACAAAGCAGTTCAATTTGGAGGCAAACAATTTGTCGACTTCAGAACTGAACTACAAAATATTGAAAGAGATCGGTTAGTGACTGGAATAATACAGAAAATGAGGTTCTGAAACTCCTTAAACTATTGACTGTCTGAAAAATGTCGTAAGTCAGTATTAAGAGTATTTTAATCAACATATTTATGCGAGTTATTATTTTCAGTATGAAGTGTAATTATAGGAATAGGCTTGCTTATGAAACTAGTGCTGCATCCATAGTTCTCAAAACAACCAAGTACAAACCTGATATAAAATATCTGTCATCGTTGGTGCAGCAGCAAAAGTCTCACTGAGATTAAATATGCTTAATTTTCCTTTCCTTAGTTTTTTATTTTTACTTTTTATAATATAAACCAAAGCTTATTTCACAAAATGCTTTCTGTTGACAGTAAAACAATGAATAAGCATAAATAAACAAGAGGACTTAAAGGTCCATTATCATTGTTACTGATCCATTAATTTTATTTCTCATGAATTACTATAGTTTTAAAGAGCATGTAGCTACTGAAGCTGTTTCATTTAAAATGATTCATAATAATAATAAATTATAATCTGCCGCTAGAAATTACCACGAGCACGCGAGAGACATTTTTGTTTGTTTGAATTTTGCGCAAAGCTATACGAGGCCTATCTGCGTTAGCCGCCCCTAATTTTGTACTGTAAGATTAGAGGGAAGGCAGTTAGTCATCACCACCCACCGCCAACTCTTTTACCAACGAACAGTGGAATTCACTGTTCCATTATAACGTCTTCACGGCTGAAAGGGCGAGCATGTCTGGTGCGACGGGGATTCGAACCCGTGACCCTCAGATTACGAGTAGAACGCCTTAACCCACCTGGACATGTCTGGCCAGAGAAAATTTTAGAATCTTTTCCCCAATCTGGACACACACTCCCAAAAATGGCTCACCATCCCTGGAGTAAGCAGTTAATCTGGACACACACTCCCAAAAATGGTTCACCATCCCTGGACTAAGCAGTTAATCTGGACACATGTGCTCAATCATATTTACAATTATTTGTATTCTGATATTACAGAACCAATTAATTTTTGACAAAAACAATATGAAATCGAACGTTTAGTTTTGTTTGATTGATGTTGGTACAGAATTCTAATTAGTTGTAGAAATACTAATTATTTCATTGTTATTAGTTGATACTGTACTTGAAGATTTGTTGACATGAAAACAGATACATAACAGGGTTTCTCCATATAGTTTCATGACTCAGTTGCACTCCCGGCATGGCCAGGTGGGTTAAGGCGTTCGACTCCTCATCAGAGGGTCGCAGGTTCGAATCCCCGTCGCACCAAACATGCTCGCTCTTTCACCGTGGGAGCATTGTAATGGGACGGACAATATCACTATGCGATGGTAAAAGAGTAGCCCAAGAGTTGGCGGTGATGACTAGTTGTCTTCCCTCTAGTCTTACACTGCTAAGTTAAGGATGGCTAGCGAAGATAGCCCTCGTGTAGCTCTGCGCGAAAGTAAAAAAAAAAAAACACTCCCGGGTGGCCCGAAAAGCGCCTTCGAAATATGATACAGATCAACGTATTAGTATATAGAACACGTATGAGCTTCTTGAAAACTAATATATGGGGGCCAGATACATACACCCCCTACACAGTACTCCCCTGTGTTAAATTTGGTTGATAATGGAGAAAAAACATGCAGAATTGAAAAGTGGACACGGACGACACTTCGGTTTTATATAGAGAGACATAATAATGTTTTCCAACCTCGAGCATCTGTTTTAAAACTATACTCTTCAAAAAAAGAAACGCAAAAGGCAAAATTTGAGACATATTGTTAACAAGTTTATTCCGGGTAGTTCTGCATGACATGTGTGAAACTTTGCACATTCACTGCTGAACCTCCAGAGTCTGCAAAGGCGAAGTCCACGCTCACTAGTTAACGTCTAACGTCACTCAACGTCAATAACGAGTATGCCCCCCGTGAGCATCAATAACTGCTTGGCATCTCCTGCCCATGGAAGCAATGAGATGACGAATCCCATCCTGTGGAATGGCTGTTCACTCAGCCTGCAAAGCTGCTGCAAGCTGAGGTAGAGTCTGCGGTCGAGGTTGTCGCCGTCACAGACGTCGGTCCAACTCGTCCCAAAGATGTTCGATGGGGTTTAAATCTGGTGATCTGGAGGGCCAGGGAAAAACGTTGATGTTGTGGTGTCTCAAGAAGACAGTGGTGAGTCGGGCTGTGTGAGGACGGGCGTTGTCATGTTGAGAAACGTCGTTGACGTTCACCATGATGGGTTGCACATGGGGCCTAAGAATCTCGTCGACAGTTGCGTACGGTCTGATCGGAAATCCTACGCAGCCCTGGTATGGTTGAGGCAGTAGACGTCGCAGTGGTGGTCCTATCTCGAAGGTGACGTAACCGGATGTAGCGATCTTGTGCGGGCGTGGTCACACGAGGTCTGCCAGATCGTGAACGGTCACGAGTTGATCCATGTTGTTAGTGACGATTCCATAGCCTTGTGATAGTGCTTGGGTGGACATTCACAGCTCTGGCAACATCTGATCGAGATTCGTCTGCTTCCAAGTGACCAATGGCGTTGTTGCGTTATGCTTCAGTCAGTCTTGGCGTAACTGTATTGCGTGTCGGTGGTTTACCACTGAGCTATGGAAACCGAGAACCCGTCACTTTTATAGGGGTTTTTCACATGTTGCACTTGCAGAACATGCAGATCTCTCAAACAATTTTTTTGGACACAAATGCGTTTTGGCGAAAAATCCGATGTTTTCCTCCGCTTTCAAAGTGCACAACTTTTATTGTCATTTTGGTCTGACAATCAATGCCTTAACACGTGTAACATCACATACTCTGAGCTTGTAACGTTATTACATATATTTCTCTTTAAAATAACAAAAATATCCCTTTTGCGTTTCTTTTTTTGAAGAGTATATTAACACAGAATCAGGGCTCGGTGTCCTCCGGAGTATCTCTTTATTGTTTTTCATAAATAAAATAAAATAATTTAATGTCTAACAAAATCAACTAGAAATTTCCCCCCAGTAACGAGAAAGAATTATTATATGTATGCAGATAAAAAGTAGTGTCACTGAATAAATTCATCACCCATTTTTCTTTCTGCCCTTCGTGTTACTGTCCCCACTTTACCAGAAATACGTGCAACTACTTAACAACTATAAAAAACACGGAGAAGAATGGGAAAATGTAGAAGTCAATCGAAGCGTGATTGGATGAAGTAGGAAACACCACAGCCAGGTGACGGCGATCGATCAGATAAATATAAAACAAAACCTAAATGTGTCAGATGCATCCTTATCCTCAGCTAATGTCACAATAGCTCTGATTGGAAGGTGTTTGGATAAAAACAAAAACTTGTATATTTCCTTAAGATCTTACGCTTCCGTCATTTCTTCCTTTCCTAATTTTGCGACATAAAGAAAAGGGTCAAACAGAGCCTCAGGTGTAACCTTGGGCTTCCTATGTTTTATTAATGATATAAAGATTGCTAGGCTTAAAGTACGTTAAAAAACAGCAATGAAACGTTAAGAGTATAAAAATCGTAAAATACATAGAAATTCGTTTTCGCGTCAGTGAAAGTAAGAGCTCAGACAAATTTCATTCACAAAAACTACACAATCAATTAGGAGCAATTAGCTTGCCACTGGGATCAAACCCCGAATAATATCGTTATAAGTTCGGAAGCTGACAGTTGGGATGGATTGGTGGTTAAGGCACTCGAATCGCCAGTACCCTTTCAGCCGTGGAGACGTTATAATGCAAAGGTCAATTTCACTATTCGTCTGTAAAGAGTTGTCCCAAGTGTTAGCAGTGGGTGGTAGTATAGTCCCAAGTGTTAGCAGTGGGTGGTATTAATTATTTTCCTCTACTCTAGGCTCACTGCTAATTAGGGACGACTTAGCAGGTAGCTCTCCTTTAGATGTGTGCGAAATTCAAACCAAACTTACTGTTGAGTCATCAAAGGACTGCGCCTTCTAGTAGCACAGTTTGTGGACTTAACGACGCTAGACATCACGTTTCGATACCCATGGTGGGAAAAACACAGATAACGCTTTGTATAGCTTTGTGCTTAACTACAAATAAAATTCAAAACCAAAGGACTACAATTTAGAAACCTTTTTGTTTACTGGATTAAAATTTGAAATAAAAGTCCCAACTGTCTGCAGAGCTAACTATTCGTTTAAAGTTTTATTGATGCTGTTAAAAAGACACATAGTTCAAGAATGATAGAGACGTTATAAAAACCCTATAACCAGTGCGCTTTCGAAACCGGTTTGATCATGATAAACTTGATACGCTATAGGATTAAAATGGATTAATCTCGATAAACCTTTGATAGGTTGTTTAGGCAGAGTATTCATGATGAAACTTTGTAGAATGGACGACAACTGCCAGTTGTGGAGACACAAGTGTAGAGGACGACGTTTCGAAAGTCTTCCGCCTTTCGTCTTCAGGACCTGATGTATTATAGGATTAAAACGGATTAATCACGATAAACCTGATATACTATAAAACCATAATAATATGTTTTGCTGAATAGGTTAAATAATTCCTTAAAGTGGAATTGCCTGTTTTATAGTTGCTAGCGTCCCCTGGTGGAACAGCGATAAGTTAACGGACTTATCATCCGGGATTTGATTCCATTGTGTACATTTAAACTAAACCAACAACAGTTGTAATTGCTACTGATGTAAACTCTTGGTTTGCACGGAGTGTGCTTATGTTAACACCAATGAACTAAAACATAGATCTGAGGCCTAGATACCGTGAGTCTAAGCGTTTCGCTAAAATCGATGTCCATTGTGTAACTTTATCAACAAACAACGTTTATTGTTCTCTTCAAATTGACTTTATTAGTCGTTCGAGAAGTAACAAATACGAATAAATTAAATATATAAATTGGGTCCGTTATCAGCGATGTACACGTTGATTTAATTATTTCGTATGTTAGGCATGTTTGTTTGTTTCTGAATTTCGCACAAACTTACACTAGAGCTATCTGCGCTAGCTGTCTCTAATTTAGCAGTGTAAGACTAGAGGAAAGGCAGCTAGTCATTACTACCCACCACTAACTCTTGGGCTACTCTTTTACCAACGAATAGTGGGATTGACCGTAACATTATAACGCCCCATGGCTGAAAGGACGAGCATGTTTGGTGTGACAAGAATTCGAACCCGCGACCCTCAGATTACGAGTCAAACGCCTTAACCCACCTGGCCATGCCGCGCAAATGGGCTTGTGTGTAGTTAAAGCACAAAGATACACAATGAGCTATCTATGTTGTGCCCATTACGGATATCTAAACCAGATTTCAAGCATTATAAGTCAGTAGATTTATGGCTAAGCTACTTGGAGGCTCAGATGTCGAGAGTTTTCTTCGTATATTTTGTGATTATTTTGCAGTAATTATCGAAAGTCAAGTCTCTTACGGTTTTTCACTAAATCTACACTAAGGTTATTTATATCAGCGGTTAGTAATTTTATTTGTAATTAAGCAAAAAGCTACACAATGGGCTAACTGTGCTTTATCCCACCACCGATATCAAAATTTCGTTTTAGGCGTTGGAAGTCTGCAGATATACCACCGTGCCAATGAAGGGTGCATAATTTTGAACTTATTGAAAGCAGCTTGTGAACAGCACACACAACAAACTTCTGGGATACCATAATCGAATTCTCTTTGCTTATTACTCTTATAACACACTCACGATACCAAAGTGTGAATGGCAAATATGCAGCAACCAGACGCAAACATGACCCACAAATTCACCGTCGGGTACATAAATCGGGTACCACGTTTGATAAAAAAAGTTAATCATAGCCTAAAACGACTAAATCAGTCGCGACAGGTTACTATCATTAAAATATGTTTGTGTATGGATATTTCTGAAGAACTTCACTTAAAACCTGGTGAACTACTTTTATACGTAAATCTTTAACACTAAAATTCCACAGAAACCGAAGAAAGTATGAATTGTTAACATAACATTCAATAGTTTGGTCTTCTGATAATTCCCTGAAGTCCTAAGTTTGAGGACAAATTGGTTTGTTTGTTTGTTTGTTTTGAATTTCGCGCAAAGCTACTCGAAGGCTATCTGCGCTAGCCGTCCCTAATTTAGCAGTTTAAGACTAGAGGGAAGGCAGCTAGTCATCACCACCCACCGCCAACTCTTGGGCTACTCTTTTACCAACGAATAGTGGGATTGACCGTCACATTATAACGCCCCCACGGCTAAAAGGGCGAGCATGTTTGGCGCGACGGGGATGCGAACCCGTGACTCTCGGATTTCGAGTCGCACGCCTTGGCTAATAAGGTTTTATCGAATTTCTTACATTTGAATAATATACATATACATATATATATATATATATATATATATATATATATACACTACTGTATCAGTCTAGTAGTTTGTTTCAAGACAGTTTTAAAGTAAAAATGTTTAAACAGTCAAATAGGTTTTGGAAAGACACGAACATTGAAACCACTGGAAATGTTATAAGATATGCAACATGTCATTAGTAATTATTTGGATGGAGGATTGCTTATATAAGTCAATAAATCCAGTGATATTAATTACATTATTTGTTCATGGGCGATTAAAATTAACACTATAAAACAACAATGAACTTAATACACACAAAAACAATATAATGAAATAGAAGTTGAGGTTCATTCGTCCTCACCATTCCTCGTTGTCATCAAGTCATAATGAGTAATGTCTGTTGCCATAGCACCCAATGGGAATATTCCGTTTACCAGACAAGATCCAGACGCCGATGTCTTGATCTGCTTGAATCCCAACTTTTTCCTTTTTTTTTTTTTTTTGCATTGGCGACATTTCCGAAATTAAACACCTAGACACCAACTAAGGTTATGGACATCAAATCGGTACAAACTATCATAAAAATTCGCAACTTCAGTCAAAACCTCGTTCATACAAGTCCGGTTAAGAAACTTCAGCAAACACATAAACTCGGAATATACAGTCATAATAAAGAACAATTGATTTCTATTGGTTAGAAGTTTCAAAGAGATTCTGGAAATAGTCACCCATCTTGTGGTTTTTTTTTTACATCCTAAACGTTTTAGGAGAAGATATTTCCATTAAAAACATCGTTTACACTGTATCCAAGTTATATCAGAACGCGTTACCCAATGTTGACGAAATTAGAACCTGTTTTATCAAACAGGCATGGTCATTCTGCTTCTCGGAGATAAGAGGGAAGAGGGAGTACAGTGAAGCAAATGACAAAATACTGCAAGAAATCCCGTGCAGATTGCAATTATTAATAGAAAGCTCGTGAAAAGGAAAAGAGATAAGTTACGGCACATATATATATATATATTTTAAAGATATATCATTTTAACAGTTTGGAGGCTGTGGCGTGAAATCTAGGAAAATCCACAAAATCTGGTAAAAATGATATAAGATGGAAAAAAAATGTCTTCGGTTATAACGTTTTCTTTCTCTTTTAATCCAAGCTTTTTGTAAGGATACTATACTATGTGGAATCATTTTTTTCACAGTTTAGTGTATATCAAATAATGTAATTTAATCCCCATATTTCCTTTACTTTAAAACCATCAGAGCACGAACCAAAGTTTGATATATGACTGTCACGGAAAATTCTCTCTATGACAAATAGAGGGCGTATTTTTCCTCTTTCTGACTCATTTTTTATTACACTATGTAACACAGATTTTGTTCCTGAATAGTACGTGTTATTTCTTAATTGCTTATGTTGTAAAAGTACAGAAAATGGTCATTATTCCGTTTAAACTTTGCTTTTGTAACCTGGATAATGAAATTTAGAAATTAACCTAGTTTATATGTAAAAACGGGCTAATTTGCACATTTTCATTTACATCAGGTCTGAATAAAACAACATGTGAATCAAGATTTACATGTATTTATACTAAAGTTATACAAAAATGTTTAGAAATGAGTAGTTTTTCGAGATTTGCTACTGTAATGTAAATCACTTTCACATATCAACCCCCAAATATAGTCTCCCATCATGTTTTCGTTATACGCTCCCAGGTCACAAAAGCAAAGTTTGAAGAGAAAAATAGGTCTTTTCCACTTACATTAATCATAAGCAATTGGGAAATAACACTTTCTACCCAGGAACAAGAACAAGTAAAAATTTTGTTACGTAGTGTTATTATTTTTACATTATGTTTTATAAAATTATACAGTATTTTAGATTATATTCCTCCAAATTATACAGTGGGTTTGGTTTTGTTTATTCAAATTATACAGTATTTTTGAGTTATATTTATTCAAATTATAACGCATTCTTAAGTTATATTTATTCAAATTATACATTTTTGGTCATGTTTATCTAAATTATACAGTAGTTTGGGGTTATATTTATCCAAATTATACAGCAGTTTTGAGTTATATTTATTGAAATTTTACAGCATTCTTAGGTTGTATTTATCCAAATTATACACCATTTTGGGTCATATTTATCTAAATTATACAGTAGTTTTGGGTTATATTTATCCAAATTATACAGCAGTTTTGGGTTATATTTATCCAAATTATACAGTAGTTTTGGGTTATATTTATCCAAATTATACATTTTTTTGGGTCATATTTATTTAAATTATACAGTAGTTTTGGGTTATATTTATCCAAATTATATACTATATTTTGATTATTCTTTGTTGAATTGCATAATATTTTCAGCCAATAGAAATTTCGATTGTTATATGTTGTTCTTTTATTTGGAAGACGGGTGTTGGTAACATTTATGACAAAGGAAGTATATTGAAGGGAAAACAGAAAGGTTTTAAAAAACATGCCTCAACATAAACTCGAATGTAGGACAACTGGATATAAACTTCGTACGTTTGTCGTGTAAATGCCTATATTATGCGTGTCTGTAAATTTTTTCAGTTTTTGAACATGTAATCACCACGAAGCCTTCATGGGAGAGGAGGAGGGCTCAGACACCTCGGACATTTTAGATAATACAGCAAAAATATATAAATACCATTTATAAACTTTCTATAAGAAGTTCTGTTCAGTCACCCGGATATTGGTGGAGTTTCGAATAAGAACTTTACAGTTTACATACTACAACTTAGTAGTGTTGAACCGTAATGTAGTCCCAGAGATATTGAAACTTTAAATTTGTTTACGTTTATGGTATTTTATTTAGAAGGCAAACTATCCTTCGTTTGTTATAAATATCGACATAACTACAGCTCTGTAATATAAATAAGAAACAAGAAAGACAAACGGTGAAATATTACTAGTAATAACAGTACATGTTTGATGAGTTTCTTTTTCAAACAAAACCGAGATAGTTTAGATGAAGAATGCTAGTCCAAGACATATTTTATTAAGTAAAGCAATTGTCTGAAATAAATTTTAGGCAGTAAATCATCAAAATCGTAAAAATGTTAACACGAAAACTCCCTTGAACCCTCTTTCATGTTTTACTCTGGAGTAAGCTCACACATTCTTACACGTTAATTCAGGCCATTCCGGTTCAGTCAGGCTTACTCTAATGTCTCATTTCTCATGGAATGATGATATTCTTGTGGTTTATCAATAACCAATTCATGTTCCATAATCTTTTTACAGCTATTCCAAAAAAATCAATTTTATATGTAAATAAATAAAAAAGGTTTATAGCGAAGGAAAAGACAGCAAAAGTGCAGTATATGTGATAGTACATAAGTTTAGTAATTGATAGTACATAAGCTTAGTAACTGAGAATACATAAAATTTAGTAAATGATAGTACATAAGTTTAGTAAGTGGTAGAAAACAAAGTTTAGTAATTGATAGTACATAAAGTTCGATAAGTGGTAGAAAACAAAGTTTAGTAACTGATAGTACATAAAGTTCGATAAGTGGTAGAAAACAAAGTTTAGTAATTGATAGTACATAAAGTTCGATAAGTGGTAGAACATAAAGTTTAGTAACTGATAGTACATAAAGTTCGGTAAGTGGTAGAACATAAAGTTTAGTAATTGATAGTACATAAAGTTCGGTAAGTGGTAGAAAACAAAGTTTAGTAACTGATAGTACATAAAGTTCGGTAAGTGGTAGAAAACAAAGTTTAGTAACTGATAGTACATAAAGTTCGGTAAGTGGTAGAAAACAAAGTTTAGTAACTGATAGTACATAAAGTTCGGTAAGTGGTAGAAAACAAAGTTTAGTAATTGATAGTACATAAAGTTCGGTAAGTGGTAGAAAACAAAGTTTAGTAATTGATAGTACATAAAGTTCGGTAAGTGGTAGAAAACAAAGTTTAGTAATTGATAGTACATAAAGTTCGGTAAGTGGTAGAAAACAAAGATTAGTAATTGATAGTACATAAAGTTCGGTAAGTGGTAGAACATAAAGTTTAGTAATTGATAGTACATAAAGTTCGGTAAGTGGTAGAAAACAAAGATTAGTAATTGATAGTACATAAAGTTCGGTATGTGGTAGAACATAAAGTTTAGTAATTGATAGTACATAAAGTTCGGTAAGTGGTAGAACATAAAGTTTAGTAATTGATAGTACATAAAGTTCGGTAAGTGGTAGAAAACAAAGATTAGTAATTGATAGTACATAAAGTTCGGTATGTGGTAGAACATAAAGTTTAGTAATTGATAGTACATAAAGTTCGGTAAGTGGTAGAACATAAAGTTTAGTAATTGATAGTACATAAAGTTCGGTAAGTGGTAGAAAACAAAGTTTAGTAATTGATAGTACATAAAGTTCGGTATGTGGTAGAACATAAAGTTTAGTAATTGATAGTACATAAAGTTCGGTAAGTGGTAGAACATAAAGTTTAGTAATTGATAGTACATAAAGTTCGGTAAGTGGTAGAAAACAAAGTTTAGTAATTGATAGTACATAAAGTTCGGTAAGTGGTAGAACATAAAGTTTAGTAACTGATAGTACATAAAGTTCGATAAGTGGTAGAACATAAAGTTTAGTAACTGATAGTACATAAAATTCAGTGACTTGTAGTACACAAAGTATAGTAACTGATAGTACATAAAGGTTGGTAACTTACAGTACATAGAATTCAATACTATAGACAGTAGTTATGTTAGTAGCGGTGTTCATTGGGTTATTGTTAAAAGGCAATAGTTTTATAATCACCGTTTTCAAGTTATATAATAAGAATTTGGTTGGAAGAGTTAGACACGTGTTGGTAAGTATCTTTGACCAGTGACCTGTAACGTCAGGGACATTACTCACTTCCAAGTTCTCATTATTTGTTCTACTATCGCGTAGTGCTCGTGCACTTCTTAACCACATTATCTGTGACGTCAACTGATCTCGTGCTGTGTTAAACTCCCCACGTGCCGATAGGGATGGAATCAATAAACGCGGGGAAAAATCGTCTTCTGATCTGTTTCAATAATAAAATTTGAAAAAAAGAAAAATGACTGTTATCAATAATTACTTGTTAGTCGCTGACTGAGTTTATAAACTGTGTAATTATTGTATCTGAATCAAAGTGTTTGGCTGGAGTAAAACACAAAGGACGTTAAGAGAACTGACTCTATTAATATTTTTTGTTGCTTGTGTATTCCAGGTAAATGGTGTATATTGTATCCTTGTTAAAATTAATACCCGTATATCTCCTTATATCCCGGGAATATGGGTTTCTGTGTATTTTATTTCATTAGGACATATGTCACATATATGCATATGTTCAGAGGGAGATATGAGGTATTGTTTACTATCATAGTTTTACGTGTGGCAGAGGGAAACTTTTTCTTTAAAAAATGTTTCTTTGTGTTAAGCCTTATCTCGCACAGTTTTTGTGTTAAGCATTATGAGGGATGATTGTTAGGATGTACCATTGTTTGGAGATAACGCTTCCGTGGCACCAGTCAAGAAGATAAACGAGACGTGAAGAGAAAATATTTTCTGATAATCTCTGGTCCAAGGAGATAGAGAGAAAAGTTAGAAGAGGATAATATGACGCCTTGCAACTTTTATAATAACTAAAAGTTTTATATGTGTTACTGTATTTAATATTGTTAACTCGTTGAGAGTGTTAGTATCTGAAGATTTAGACAATTTAGACAAGTGCAAATTGGTTTTTTATCATATACAGAAAAGAAGTGCTCTCAATAATAACGCATCACTTTCACGTATTACTTCATCTCAGTAACGTGTTATCGAGATCCCTGATACTCCTGTATAATGTATTATTTAAACTCCTTAAAAACCCTGTAATTTATTGTCCAAAATCCTGACATACACGGAACCAAAAGTCAGTTTTCTTAACTTAAGACAACCTAACTTACATGGAACCAAGTAGTCAGTTCTCTTAACTTAAGACAACCTAACTTACATGGTACCAAAAGTCAGTTCACTTAACTTAAGACAACCTAACTTACATGGAACCAAAAGTCAGTTCCCTTAACTTAAGACAACCTAACTTACATGGAACCAAGTAGTCAGTTCTCTTAACTTAAGACAACCTAACTTACATGGAACCAAGTAGTCAGTTCTCTTAACTTAAGACAACCTAACTTACATGGAACCAATAAGTCAGTTCTCTTAACTTAAGACAACCTAACTTACAAGAAACCAATAAGTCAGTTCTCTTAACTTAAGACAACCTAACATACACGGAACCAATAAGTCAGGTTTTTAACTTAAGACAACCTAACATACACGGAACCAGCTTATAGAACATTTATTTCAGTTTGTTCCTCCTCTACATGGAATTTTAAAGCTACAGTTTTTTTTTTCTTTTATAATTTATATTTTTCTTCATGTTTCAATGATTGCACAAAAACATGTGTACTTTTCGTGTTTCTCCTAGTTTCTACGGCAACTTATTAAGCCCATCAAGTGTGTTTAAGAAGTGATAGGAGAATGGTCGTTGCTAAGCTGCGTCGTCAGGTTTAGTGTGAAATATAACTGCCATACTTACACCGAGGATAAAGCGACATATCAAGCCCTAAGATATCTGATTTCCTTAGAAGAATGGCGTCTCAGTGTAGTTTTAATTATAAGAAACAAACCGTAAGACAAATCTTCGGAGCTTTTCACTTGAAACATATTGAGAACACGCGATGATTTTGAATTTTGATGTTGTTTTCTATTATCTCATTACGAACGACTATCTTCAACATATAACGTTGTTTCTGCTTTAAAACCACATGTTCGTAATAATATTTAAATATACAGGGTGAGCCAAAAGTAGGTGGAAAGCATTTGGAATAGGTTTATGTATCGGTTATATTAATGCAATTGTATATTATAACTATGTTGCAACTATATTATTTGTGTTATATAATTACAATTGTATAATTACATTTGTTTTAATTTAATCTGTTTTCTTTTTTTTTTTAGATTGTTAATAGAACCCATAATGTCAAATACTTTAAATACAGATAAAAGAATATGGGTGTTAAAAGAGTATTGGAAATCTCAAAATACTGAAACCGTAAAGAGAAAGTGGGTTGAAACATTTGATACTCCAGCTCCAAAAAGACAAACCATTTACCGTATCCGTGACAAATTCGACGCCACTGGCTCAATCCTTAATGCTGCTAAAACTGGTCGACCCAAAACAGTCTGTACAGAGAATAATAAGCAACGTGTTGCCGATGCATTTGTTCAAAGTCCAAACAAATCCACCAGAGGAGCTTCTATGGAATTGAACATACCACAAACCTCTATTAGGCGAATTATAACGCAAATTGGGTTGAAACCCTATCGACCACAACTAATTCATGGCTTATTGGAGGATGATCCAGACAGGCGACTGCAATTTAGTGAAATTATGCTGAACAAGATTGAAGAAAACCCAGGAATTTTAGATAACATTGTGTGGAGTGATGAAGCTTCTTTTAAATTATCCGGTCATGTCAATAGACATAATTGTGTTTACTGGTATAGTGAGAACATGCATTTAACATTAGAACAACAGCTAAATCAGCCTGGTGTCAATATTTTGGGTGGTATTTCAAGTTCTGGTGTTTATGGACCATTTTTTTTGGACGGAACAATTACAGGAGATAAGTATCTCGAAATTCTAAGGAATCAAGTTGTTCCCCAGTTACAGCAACAACCTAATTTACATGACTTTTATTTTCAACAAGATGGGGCCCCTCCACATTATTCCAAAGGAGTTCGTGAGTATCTTGATGAAACATTTCCATTGAAATGGATTGGTCAAGAGGTCCAATCGATTGGCCGGCACGTTCACCGGACTTGACCCCTATGGATTTTTTTCTTTTGGGAGTACTCAAGGTAAAGTTTATAGTCAAAAACCAAGAAGTGTCGGTGGTTTAAAAAATTACATTAGAGATGCATTTCAAGAAATTAATGCCCAGAGTGACTTGTGCAAAAATGTTTGTCGAAACGTAAGAGGTAGACTTCAAAGCTGTGTAAATCAAGAAGGAAAACAATTTGAGCATTTGCGTTAATAAATAACATTTTATTTTCATTAATATAATTGTCTTATTACATATAGTTGTACGTATACGTGATCTCTAAATAAATGTTTTTTTACTGTCCACCTACTTTTGGCTCACCCTGTACATTAACGGAACAACAGCGAATTTAGATAGGAACAAGTTTCGATGTAAATTTGGCATTATTCTGTTAGCGTAAATTTAAATATTATTGTATATTGCTTGGCACGGTATTGGGGGTTTGTCTAATTTTATTTTGTATTTATAACATAGCTCCTAATGGTATATTTTTTCTCCAGTATTGAGCTAATCACAGAGGGAAGACAACTAGCCGTCAGTATCCTATCGCCCACTTCCAACGCTAATGAACTGACTTTCACAATTTTACCGCACGCAAAGCTTAACGAATGGATAATTTTGTAATGTTGAAGAAAATCGAATTCGGCTTTGTAGCTCCGAAAACTTGGTGTACTAGAAGTCTAACGGTCTGTTACAAGGAAATATAGACTGATAAATTATCATGTACTTAACTTCAAAATTTTGAAATCGAACTGTTGATTAAAAAAACCTTATCTCATTTGGTAGTCAATTAGGAAGTTTTCAACAACAGTTTTAACTACATTAGAAAAGAGTCCTATCTGACTGGAAACAAAAGACTGTAGTCTGATATCGCTAATTAGATGATATATTTGACACTTGGAATTATGGGAAGGAATTTCTAAACACTCTTGGAACGACCCTACTTGTCTTTCTAAACACAGCGAATCTTGGAAGATGAAGAAAAAACACATAACTCTATACATGAAAAAATCTGTATAAAACTATACATCATAAGTCACTCCGTCTTCCCTCTTTGAGGGAAGGAATGATTATTGGTTAACTAGGATACAAAAAATGTGCTCGGGCACACAAAGACAAAATTAACTCAGTATGAAGAAATAACCAAGTTTTGCAAAATTATGCATAAATACATACATATATAACGTATACAACATTTACATTAGTTGAAAGAGAAAACAAGAAACAAAGTCAACATATAACCAGAATAATAGAACAATGGGTGCAAGGATACTCTAGCGATATGGTGGACATTGTATATCACAACTATACAAGGCTGTAAAAAAGTCCACTGTTCCAACCAGAACTGTATAGAAAACAAGTAAAGCTTTAAACAGACTTCTTACTTTATCTGTTTTCATGCCCAAAAGCAGTATACGAAAAACGTTTTCTTAACCCTAAAATACGAGAAAACGATATTTAATAAGGAATGTTACATACTAGCAGGAATGCAGAGACTGTAACACCGGAAAAACTAGGATACGGTATCATTTGAAACATAAACAAAGCAGAGGTGGGAAAGTAGTACAGTTAAGGTCTTGAATCGTGGTAAACCAAAGACGTTCATTCACATAGTTCGACAATTTCTTCCGTCAGAAAAAATAGAGAAACAGTTCTTAAGGAAAAGTACAAACCAACTACAACTAAATGGATAGTCCTTCTCTTAAACCTAACTGAATTTCTTGAAATTAATGACTTATTTACTTTGTCTACTTTGATTAAACTTCCCAATTGTTATATGTTATGTTATATTGTTTACGTAAATTCAGGGCGTCACCTAGTGTCAGTTATTTATATAGTTGCGATTGGAAAAGTTCCCGTACGAGGAAACACAAGAACAAAATAACTCAAAAATTATGCGCTCAGTCAGAAACAGAATTATCTCAAAAAACAGGTTTCTTGTTCTACGTTCTGGAGTACGGAAAATCTTCTCTGATTATACATTTCCTAACTCCTGACAACAATGGGGCGTCAAATTAAACAAATTCTGATTGACGAGAACCTACACGATAAATCATGTGAGTATACACACTATATCATTATGAGTACCTACACAGTAAATTATTGTGAGTACCTACAGAGTAAATTATTGTGAGTACCTACACAGTAAATTATTGTGAGTACCTACACAGTAAATCACTGCGAGTACATACACAACACTAGATCATTGTGAGTACATACGCAACACTAGATCATTGTGAGTACATACGCAACACTAGATCATTGTGACACATACAGAGTAAATCATTGTGATAGCTAAACAGAGGTTTATTTATCGGTACTGACAACAGGTGAGTCCATAACTACGTAACGGGAGTAGCTTGGAGAGGCCTAAAGCTATAAACACATGTGTGTTATAGAATTTAATAAACAATATGTTACAATTGATATGTTACAAGATCTCATAATCACAGGTATGTTACAGAATCTTATAAACACAGGTATGTTATAGGATCTCATAATCACAGATATGTTACAGGATCTCATAATCACAGATATGTTACAAGATCTTATAAACACGGGTGTGTTACAGGATCTCATAATCACAGGTATGTTACAGGATCTCATAATCACAGGTGTGTTACAGAATCTCATAATCACAGGTATGTTACAGGATCTCATAATCACAGGTGTGTTACAGAATCTTATAAACACAGCTGTGTTACAGGATCTCATAATCACAGGTATATTACAGGATCTCATAATCACAGGTATGTTATAGGTTCTTATAAACACAGGTATGTTAAGGATCTCATAATCACAGGTATGTTACAGGATCTCATAATCACAGGTGTGTTACAGAATCTCATAATCACAGGTATGTTACAGGATCTCATAATCACAGGTGTGTTACAGAATCTTATAAACACAGGTATGTTACAGGATCTCATAATCACAGGTATGTTACAGAATCTCATAATCACAGCTGTGTTACAGGATCTCATAATCACAGGTATATTACAGGATCTCATAATCACAGGTATATTACAGGATCTCATAATCACAGGTATGTTATAGGTTCTTATAAACACAGGTATGTTAAGGATCTCATAATCACAGGTATGTTACAGGATCTCATAATCACAGGTGTGTTACAGAATCTCATAATCACAGGTATGTTACAGGATCTCATAATCACAGGTGTGTTACAGAATCTTATAAACACAGGTATGTTACAGGATCTCATAATCACAGGTATGTTACAGAATCTCATAATCACAGGTGTGTTACAGAATCTTATAAACACAGGTATGTTACAGGATCTCATAATCACAGGTGTGTTACAGAATCTTATAAACACAGGTATGTTACAGGATCTCATAATCACAGGTATGTTACAGAATCTCATAATCACAGGTGTGTTACAGAATCTTATAAACACAGGTATGTTACAGGATCTCATGATCACAGGTATGTTACAGAATCTCATAATCACAGCTGTGTTACAGGATCTCATAATCACAGGTATATTACAGGATCTCATAATCACAGGTATGTTATAGGTTCTTATAAACACAGGTATGTTAAGGATCTCATAATCAAAGGTATGTTACAGGATCTCATAATCACAGGTATGTTATAGGTTCTTATAAACACAGGCATTTTACAGGATCTTATAAATACATGCATGTTACAGGATCTCGTAAACATTGGTATGTTACAGGATCTCATAATCACAGGTATGTTACAGAATTTTATAAACACAGGTATGTTAAGGATCTCATAATCACAGGTATGTTACAGGATCTCATAATCACAGATATGTTACAGACTCTTATAAACACAGGTATGTTACAGGATCTCATAATCACAGGTATGTTACAGTATCTCATAATCACAGGTATATTACAGGATCTCATAATCACAGGTATGTTATAGGTTCTTATAAACACAGGCATTTTACAGGATCTTATAAATACATGCATGTTACATGATCTCGTAAACATTGGTATGTTACAGGATCTCATAATCACAGATATGTTACAGAATCTTATAAACACAGGTATGTTAAGGATCTCATAATCACAGGTGTGTTACAGAATCTTATAAACACAGCTGTGTTACAGGATCTCATAATCACAGGTATATTACAGGATCTCATAATCACAGGTATGTTACAGGATCTCATAATCACAGGTGTGTTACAGAATCTCATAATCACAGGTATGTTACAGGATCTCATAATCACAGGTGTGTTACAGAATCTTATAAACACAGCTGTGTTACAGGATCTCATAATCACAGGTATATTACAGGATCTCATAATCACAGGTATGTTATAGGTTCTTATAAACACAGGTATGTTAAGGATCTCATAATCACAGGTATGTTACAGGATCTCATAATCACAGGTGTGTTACAGAATCTCATAATCACAGGTATGTTACAGGATCTCATAATCACAGGTGTGTTACAGAATCTCATAATCACAGGTATGTTACAGGATCTCATAATCACAGGTATGTTACAGAATCTCATAATCACAGCTGTGTTACAGGATCTCATAATCACAGGTATATTACAGGATCTCATAATCACAGGTATATTACAGGATCTCATAATCACAGGTATATTACAGGATCTCATAATCACAGGTATATTACAGGATCTCATAATCACAGGTATGTTACAGGTTCTTATAAACACAGGTATGTTAAGGATCTCATAATCACAGGTATGTTACAGGATCTCATAATCACAGGTGTGTTACAGAATCTTATAAACACAGGTATGTTACAGGATCTCATGATCACAGGTATGTTACAGAATCTCATAATCACAGCTGTGTTACAGGATCTCATAATCACAGGTATATTACAGGATCTCATAATCACAGGTATGTTATAGGTTCTTATAAACACAGGTATGTTAAGGATCTCATAATCAAAGGTATGTTACAGGATCTCATAATCACAGGTATGTTATAGGTTCTTATAAACACAGGCATTTTACAGGATCTTATAAATACATGCATGTTACAGGATCTCGTAAACATTGGTATGTTACAGTATCTCATAATCACAGGTATATTACAGGATCTCATAATCACAGGTATGTTATAGGTTCTTATAAACACAGGCATTTTACAGGATCTTATAAATACATGCATGTTACATGATCTCGTAAACATTGGTATGTTACAGGATCTCATAATCACAGATATGTTACAGAATCTTATAAACACAGCTGTGTTACAGGATCTCATAATCACAGGTATATTACAGGATCTCATAATCACAGGTATGTTATAGGTTCTTATAAACACAGGTATGTTAAGGATCTCATAATCACAGGTATGTTACAGGATCTCATAATCACAGGTGTGTTACAGAATCTCATAATCACAGGTATGTTACAGGATCTCATAATCACAGGTGTGTTACAGAATCTCATAATCACAGGTGTGTTACAGAATCTCATAATCACAGGTATGTTACAGGATCTCATAATCACAGATATGTTACAGATTCTTATAAACATAGGTATGTTACAGGATCTCATAATCACAGGTATGTTACAGGATCTCATAATCACAGGTATGTTACAGGATCTCATAATCACAGGTATATTACAGGATCTCATAATCACAGGTATGTTATAGGTTCCTATAAACACAGGCATTTTACAGGATCTTATAAATACATGCATATTACATGATCTCGTAAACATTGGTATGTTACAGGATCTCATTAATACAGCTATTTTACAAGATCTAATAAACAACGATATATAACAGGATCTTATAAATGTGTGTGTTTGTGTTTCCCTGATAACAAAACCACATCGGACTATCTGTTGAGTCCACCGTGGGGAATATAACCCCTGATTTTAGCGTTGTAAATCCGTAGGCTTATTTCTGTACCAGTGAGCCACATATGTTATAAGTACTTGTAGGTTATGGTACATCAGAAAGATACGACACTAAATGAATTTATGAACTTTTAAATATTACAAAAACTATAACCACATAGATTTAAGTATTTGTAGATGGGATATTATCACTTTTATCAAGAGTTGAACGTTTAAAAGAAGCTACAAACCAACAAGTTACTTCTGATGAACAACTTTAAAATTCGTGATATCAGAACCAAGCATTAACCCTGGAGCAGTCCCTATAAAACAGATTAACCTACTCCGATTGGCTAAGAATTGTTACAAAACAAACACGTGAAGTAAAGAGAGCTCGTGTGGAATTAAGATTGAAAACTTAACTTGGTGACTGAAGAAATCTTTATAGATTTATTTTAATAACAGTTCTTTATTATGATGATTTCTTACAATTTCAGTCAGTTACTGCTATACTAGGCTTTCAAACATACATATTAAAGGTCATACTAGAATATTTTCAAAGATTCGAAAAAAGGCAAATGGGAAAAGACTTGAAGTTGAACACGAACCAAAACCTCCCATTCACACGGAATTGTTTTATTTAGAAAAATCTTTTAACGTCTACAATAATCCGAAGGGAAGACAAAGTAAAATCTAGATCTGTAGCTTACTGAAATAGTATAGGAGATTTTAGTGCAATATTTAATAAACAAAATCCTAATTAAATTACCCAGAAAAATCCATCGCTTTTTAAAATCATTTTAACTTACTCAAAAAGAAAAGAAATATCTATATAAAGTTCTCCCATATTTTTCCAAGATTTGCAAAAGTGTCGTTTTGATGCAAAAATTATGGGCCGAGAAGATATTTAGAACGTTTTTCGAGAGGTATGATTGGAATGTGTTGAACAGTTATAAATGCAAGATAAACTCGCCTATAGAAAACGAGTTTGTCGTAATGTTCTCAAAAACGTTACATATTTTTTTAATAATTGTAGTAAACAGTCTCTCTTTTCATTTCTGCCTATGAATTAAAATTGACCGACTTTTAGAATAATTCGTTTTTTTTAGTGGAACATAATATAATAAGAAACGTTTTTGTAGTTTAATCTATTACAGTTTTCATCAGTTGTGAGGGGATTCGTCGGAATGGGAAATGAAACATTTGAATAATTATGACCAAGAAAACATATTTAAAAATTGCATTGGCATGCATAAAATAAAATGCGTAATTACACGGTATAAAACCTATTTTATGAGCTAAGTGCAACCTAGCATAAACATAACTTTTAGTAGAAGCTTTGAATACAATCTTTAAAAAAACACATTTAATTAAAAACATCGAATAGAATAGGGTAAAGTAACACAGATGGATAGACAGATCAAAAATAGATAGATTGGCTCTAAAATAGATAAATAAATAAAAGATGGAAACATGAATGGCGAGAATAAATTTGTAGTAATATAGCCTACTATTGTAGTAGTATATCCCACACACATAATGTAGTAGTATATCCTACTATTGTAGTAGTATATCCTACACACATAATGTAGTAGTATATCTTACTATTGTAGTAGCATATCCTACACACATATTGTAGTAGTATATCCCACACACATAATGTAGTAGTATATCCTACTATTGTAGTAGTATATCCTACACACATAATGTAGTAGTATATCTTACTATTGTAGTAGCATATCCTACACACATATTGTAGTAGTATATCCTTCACGCATATTGTAGGAGTATATCCTTCACGCATATTGTAGGAGTATATCCTACACACATATGGCAGGAGTATATTCTACACACATATTGTAGGAGTATATCCTACACACATATTGTAGGAGTATATCCTACACACATATTGTAGTAGTAAATCCTACACACGTGTTGTTTCCACACTCTTTTATCATATTTTCAGAACTTCTTACCGTAATGAACACAAGTCGATATGATTTTTTTCGTTTGGAACTAGAACGTCAAATAGCGTTCTAAGTAGTAGGATTAAAGTACACTGTATTTGAGTCTGTGATGTTCCCCCCCCGCCACGTTTTTATACCAACTGTTCTTTGGTAGGCTTCTCTGTTACCTTGGGTTTCTGTTATATATGATTTACAAGTTTTTGTGCGACCTCTTCTTTGGTAAATTCTTTTGTATGACTTACGAGTTTTTATACCAGTTGTCATTTGGTAAACTCTTATGTATGGTTTACCAGTTTTTGTGGTGACTGTCCTTTGTTTCACACTTCTGCTATCTTGAACTTTTGTTACGTATGGCTTACACGTTTTTGTGCTAGCGTTTCTTTGGTAGATCTCTCTGTTACTTTGGGTTTTCTGTTACATGTGGTTTACAAGTTTTGATACCAGCCAGTGCACTTTTATAAAACTTGACGATGTGTTAAAGAATTCATATTTGTTTCTAGAATGATGATAATAAAACCACACTATGTATTTTTTCTTGCGTGCCTCTTGTAATTATATTTACTGTTTCTAGGCCTCTTTCTTGGTGTTCGCGAAGAGCAGTGCTGGTGTAATAACAGATATTACGCATCAACAGTTTCTAAAAAATACATAACTCGAGGCTTTCCTAGAAGTTTCGGGTGAAGAAAAACTTTATTTTTTTTCTGATTACATTTCACTGAAACCAGCTGTTACTTTGAAACTGTTCTCAAGATAAGAACTTGGTGGATTTGTTGAAAAGCACAATTTTGTGGTATATGGAAGGCTGTGAATAACTATAACCAATGCCTTCTTTTTATCCACTTTTCTATGAACAGCTGATCACATTTCATATGAACAATTTTGTTATTCTTGTATGTTTTGTGTTGTTCAACATCTTAAACCAATGAATCTTCGGCATCATTATTCGTCATCATCTGATGTTATTGTTGTACTTGGTAGAATAAAGTGTAAGGTCTTCATAGGCAGGTGTAATGAAGAATTGATTAATTAATAAGTCTGTATAGACAGGTGTAATGAAGAATTGATTAATTAATAAGTCTTTATAGACAGGTGTAATGAAGAATTGATTAATTAATTATCATTTCTTAAGTATACCTCAATAGGAAACTTAAGGTTGTATTTATTCAGTTAAAATTAACGTACACATGCTTTTCACGTTAATTTACCCATTACCGACTTTTATTCATGTCATTCACTACCGCTAGGGGTTTACATTTTAACTAAGTATGTTACCAATTCATGTTTTTGCCATTCACTACCGCTAGTCGTTTCCATGTTGCATTGTGCTAAATAATGCTATGTTTCTTTTCTTATTGCTACACTCGCTCTAAAGAACTAATCAAAAACATTGGACAAAAACATTCATGTTCTATGTGAATAACATTACCAGTAATAAAAGAGATATCCAGCAATACTCAATGAATAATTGTTTATATTTCTTTCTGTGACTCGTTAATTATTATGGACTCCGCATAAAAAAAATTGTAATTAAAACTTTACGGAGCAATGAATAGCGTAGATCAAAACCCTAAAAACTATTTTCCTTATCATCCACAAGAGATCGCTATAGGATCAACCTATCAAATCTTCGTTTACTGCTTTTAATAAAGATTTTTAGTACCAGAATTTAAAGAAGTATTTTCCTTGTTATCCATTGTTGTATAAACTTATAACTTCTCTCATAACAAACACAAATATCTGCTACTGTGTAACCATGTAGTTTATCTTATTTCTCTGAAACTAAACAAACATCACTGATATATAAACCAGGAAAACATATCATAAATAATAATTTAATTCTCTAAGTATTTCAGAATTCTCTCTTTTAACTTCTACCGATCAGAATAAGAATCTGAATAAATGCAACCCAAAGAACTGTGTAAATTGGAAAAGGTAGTCTCAAACCCTCCTAGATGGTCAGGATAAGGAGTTCCTTTTGTTTGTCAAGCACGTCTACGTCATAGAAAAGTAAGGCCTTTTTACGTCTATGGTTTCACAACGAGCAATGTGTGTGTCACAAAGTATAGAGTAAAGAATTGTGAAACGTCTCAACCCTCTGGAGATCTGATCCAACACAGTGAACTGTAAATCACTACTTAAGGCCTTGTGTTTCATCCAGAGGAAAACTGCACTTTACATGCTGGCTGCGTGTACTTCAGAAAACAGCATACCCTGGATTCGCGCTGTATTCCTTCAAATAAAATATTTTTAAAAAATATGGTTTTAGTAACAGAGAGGTTAACAGTGATAAATAAGGTAGTTTATTAATTACAGGTAGTGTACGAGGAGAAACACTTGTTTCCCGTAAGATCTCAACGTCAAATAGTTGATAAATGAGATATAGAAAATGTGTTTTCCTCTTACACAGCGCAGACAAATTTTAATATACAGAAACTATTTTGAATATAGGGCTTCAAAACCAAATTAATTCAGTTACATCTTCATTCATAGCTTCATTAAGCTACATCTTGATTCATAACTTCATTCAGCTACATCTTGATTCATAACTTCGTTCAGCTACGTTTTGATTTATAACTTTATTCAGCTACATCTTGATTCATAACTTCACTCAGCTACATCTTGATTTATAGCTTCATTCAGCTACATCTTGACTCATAACTATATTAAACTATATCTTGATTCATAAATTCGTTCAACTATATCTTGATTTATAACTTCATTAGCTACACCTTGATTCATAGCTTCATTCAACTATATCTTGATTCACAACTATTCAGCTACATCTTCATTCATAACTTCGTTGAGCTACATCTTGATTCATAACTTTATTCAGCTACATCTTCATTCATAACTTCGTTCAGCTACACCTTGATTCATAACTTCATTCAGATATATCTTGATTCATAGCTTCTCTTAGCTACATCCAGGGTCATAGCTTCAAACTGAACTTCATCCAGCTACACATAAATACAGAGATTAACAGATCAAACAATCAACTACACATAAATTCAGAGACTAAAAGATTAAAAGATAACAGGACACCAAACGAACCTTCCCTTCCCCTCTCACGGTAGTTGCCAAGCAACATCACCCCGTAGTTTCTCCTTGTAATAGCAGTACGGGTGACAAGCCTTTCCCTCGTTTCAAGATTTATCTGTAGCTCATCTGTAGTTCAGTCATTTCCCGCCAACTGTTTATGATTCACATTCAAGCCAAACGGGGCAGCTTAACTACAGGGAATTCGAAGTCGTACAAATTCCGGTTTGTAATAAACTTTGGCGGGACTTGAAGTACCGCATGATGAATTTTGTAACAGATTGAGTCATCTCCAATCACAAATTGTACTTTTAAAGACTTTGAAATACTGTCGCAATATTGACCAGAAAACATTGCTTTCACGGGCTCCGCCTTCGATCTTTTACGGACATATTGTGTGATTACGTAAAGATTAGCTATAATACCTTAGATATCAACTATATAAAATGTAAAATATGCAGTTTTATTTTCCTTTTCATCAGTAGAGAATCGACAAAACAATTCTAAGGAATAACGAAGACTTTTTTTTGTTGTGTGTAAATCCATGCAGGAGTCATCAAGTGCATTCTGGGAATATCTGCTGAGAATTGTAGATCTCTAAATATTAATGTCTGGGTAATTTACTCGTAGTTTGACGACTATTGGATGACGTTTCAGTGTACAAAGCTTTCTTTGCTGTTTGACAAGTTGTAAACTAAACGACGCAAGTATTCCTAATAAATACTGCATAGCAAACCAGGAAACATCAAACTTTGAGGAAACAACAATTTCGAAGTACCTCCATCTTGTTCTAAGAAAGTCAAAATATAGTAAATATTAGCAAAAACTAAAACAGTTGTGTATAAAAGTTCGTATAGATATTTTTATAATTCGTTTTTTTTTCTAATCAAAAAAACGACTTGAGGTGTAAAATTAGTTTTCTTTAGAATTTGGTGAATTTGGACGCCAAGTAAAGAGACAATAGAGCAAAATTATTTATAGAAATATTTAGTTAATGATTAAGTTAAATATTGTATTAATAAAACATCAAAAGCAGTTTTGAGACAGTTATTCATATTTTTTATTATTGTTCAAAGAATATCTCATTTCATAAAACAGAAGTATTGAGACATTCAAATTAATAATCCGTTGTACTATAGTTGCGACACCTGGCGGCTTTATGCAGTCTCGAGTGTGTGTGTGTGTTTTTTTTGTTATTGTTTTATTTTCAGTACTAAGCTAAGTAATAGTCTATCTCTCCTCTATGGGTCGCGGGTAATCTAACCCTAAATATATCGCTTCAAATCCATAGACTTACCACTGAGCCACTGGGATGACTAATGTTACATATTCGGAAACTACTGGAAGGACATTACCAAATTATCGAGACACAGAATAGATTTCTTAAGAGGAGTAATGAGGTGTATTGGTTCCATTTTGGAGTTATTCAGGAAACAGTTACCCGTGTCCAAGTGTTTATGGTTTTAGGACTTAAACAGATTTTAATGATAAACGACATCATTTAAAACTATATGTGTTAAATAATGACGTAAAGTTTGGTTTCAGTAAGGGGCTCTCCACAAATATAATTCGTTATCTTCACGTCAATAGATAGCCATTTTTTTTTTCTTTTCTGGAATCCTTTCAATCGATATTGCTTGTTAGCTGATCAGCTGTTCTTGACCAGACGCCAGGTCAACTTACAAATAAAACCATTCAGTTCACTGGTATTATTTATCTTCTGATAAAGGGAATAAAAACACGGATAACTTAATTTTGTGTTAACGCTCTGTACGAATTTGTATCCTAAGCATAAAATATCCATACATGTTCATAATTTAAATACATACTAAACCGTGGGAAATTATTTAAATTTCTTTAATTGTCTGTTCAATTTCCAATAAAAGTTTTTCTTGAAATGACTTATTGTCGCAAAATGAGGTTCGTATTTCCAAACCACGGAACAGACAAAAGTAGCCCAAGATCTAACGGTTGGGTATGTTTACTGCGTACCTTCCCTCTAGCTTATCGTTTCACAGTTTGGGAAGGTGCTCAGTAAACATACCCAACCGTTAGCTCTTGGCTACTGTCTGTTCCGTGATTTCGAAATACGAACCTCATTTTGCGTCAATAAGTCGCGAATCACTGATTCACGAAATCATAAATCAGGCACACTAACCATGAGGTCACATCCGGTTCATTTTGTTCGGAAGTTTAACTATATTAACCAGAGCAGGAAGAACACACGCGAATCAAATAAAAAGTATCACAAAAGCATAGGAAGGCGAGCGTCCACAACTCTTGTATTATTACAATTTGATTTTTGAGGATGTTTTCTCTATTCTTTCTAGTGGACCAAGAGGATTTTAATGATTTGTATACAACCCTGTAAATCGTGTTTATCTGTATGACTTACCTACGTGTCCGATGGAAACGCATCATAGAAGGTGAGTTCATCGAAGCCACTTTGTTTGTCTATAATTGGTTACACTTTATATTATTACTAATAGTTGTTTTGTGTTTGTTTTTACTTTCTTCTGAAAAGTTGTCGTTTTGAATAATTTTATACAATACCACTTTTCATTTCGGACCATCTAATCTGTCGACGTTTCCAGTAACTACACAATCGTACCACTGGGGGCGCTAGTAGTCGTGTTCAAATTGCTGTAAAATTTAGCGTCACAACCGAAACCTACAAGCGATGCTTAAAAGTATCACAGCGCGCGCCACAGTTAATGCGTTCTATGTACGGCGGTCGGCAAAGTTCGTCGTTTATAAACTTTGTGACAATCACGTGAAAAATATCGTATAGCAAAGTAATCGCAACTGAAAAGAAGTTTCACAGACCGATGGATTTATCACTCCACTTGCGGATAGCGTTTCTGATCCTTGCCTCTGTTACAGGTAAGAATTTCTACTACAAACGATATCATATTGAATTTTAATCCTTTGAAGAACATGCGATATAAATATATAATAAAATGGTTTTGTATACACATCTCTTATTTTAATCGCACAATATTTGACTTTATAACTGACGTTACAAAAAAAAATTGAGCAAACTAGTTTCAGGAAAAAAGACAGCAAACTAGTTTCAGGAAAAAAGACAGCAAACACTGTCAACAACTTAACATGCCGAAACGCAAAAATGTGTACACGCAACTTCTATTGAAACGTTGGGAATTCGTTTCCCTTTGGTAATGTTGACGGAATGAAGAAACTATCTTGCAGTTTTGATTGGCTGATGGTACTATCTTGAAATAGTTTTGATTGGCTGATGATACTGTCTTGAGGTAGTTTTGGTTGGTTGATGATATTATCTAGTAGTTGTTTTGATTGGGTAATGGTACCGTCTTGAAGTAGTTTTGATTGGCTGGTTGCACTAACAGTTATTTTGACTAGATCAGAGTGCTATTTATGTTTTACATTTTGGATTTCTGGTATTATATATTTAATACCATCGTCTGTTTCATAAAATATTGCAATACATACATACTTTACACGATATATCATATTCAGCCATCAGTTTCACGATATTTCATAACCAGCAGATACATCTGTACTGTAACCAGACAATATCCCTCTACTTGGACAGATGTGTTATGTGATGGTGGTTCTGATTGTTCAACAAAATAATATTTTAAATATCTCGTCAATAGTTCATCATAACTTTACAATACTATAACAGTGTTACCTTTTATAACAATATCTATGTAATGACTGAGTCACAAGTTCTATGAATGTCTGTATCACAGTAAAAAGTTTGAATTATTGTTTTTTCTGTATTTTTATGTAATAACACAAAAACCAAAACAATGATTTCAACCAATTTAACTGTGGTAACAGTTTCTAACGGAGTATCCGCTTTTATAAATATTATTAATAACTAGCAGTGCTTAAAAATGTATATAATTCTAGAGTAAACCATGTTATCATTACCCCTTATAGTTAGCTTTTTTACACTAATTGGATATTTCTTTGAAAAGCTTAAGTAGAGGGCGAAACAGGAATTACAGATAAACAATAAATATTACAGTTTGAATCTTATTGTATTTAGTACTTGGTTATAAATATAACTTTACAACGTCAGTTAAATACTGCATTAAACTATTAATAAAACACATAAAGAAAGAAACTTTTCTAAAAAGGCAGTAAATGTATGTAGGGATAGTTGATATCAATCCTTACTAACAAGATAGTAGAGATGGTATTGGTATCATTCCTACATAACAGTACAGCCAAGAATAAATATATAACAATATATATATAGCTGTTCAATCACAAGTTTATCCTATTTTTGTCTGTTAACGTTCTACTACATTGTACTGTTATGTAAGAATCATGCAAATGTCATCCCTGAACTTCTTTGTGTTGTTTCTGAACGTTTTATAGTAACCACACCTATATTTATTTCCTTGTTTGAAAAAAGTGTTTTCTTTACTTCTACCATATTCCCTCCTTCGCTTCACGAGGTTTTATAATTAGCAGATTGTAACCTGACCATATTTCTCTACTTTAGACAGTTTATTTCCCATTCAGCCCTAACTTCATGTTTTAGAACCACTGTAATCTGATCATATTTCTCTACTTTAGACAGTTTATTTCCCATGCAGCTCTAACTTCATGATGTTTTAGAACCACTGTAATCTGATCATATTTCTAACTTTAAACAGTTTATATCCCATGTAGCCCTAACTTCATGATGTTTTAGAACCACTGTAATCTGATCATATTTCTCTACTTTAAACAGTTTATATCCCATACGGCCCTAACTTCATGATGTTTTACAACCACTGTAATCTGATCATATTTTTCTACTTTAGATAGTTTATATCCCATGCAGCCCTAACTTCATGATGTTTTAGAACAACTGTAATCTGATCATATCTCTCCATAAATAATGTAAAGAAATTAGTTTAAAGTAATCAAAAATGTCATAAATAATATAAATAATAATCCCAAATTAACTGACCATGAAAAGAAAGCGAACGTAATATTAGTTACAGAAAACAATATGTGAAATGTACACACACATTCTGTTCCATTCCTTCCAGATAAACAAAGAACAAAACTAAATATTTGTGTACTAAGTGATTGCGAATAAACCGTTATTCTCAAAAGGACTGTGTCTTAAAAATTATTTAGCCAGTGGCCCATTGATAATCATGCAAATTTCTTTTAAAAAGTTTGGACTCAGTACAGAATGTTTCAAAAACTGTCACAGAAGATGTCCAATATGTTTCTGTCATGCTCAATAAGTGCATCAACTTTATTTCTTCATAAAACTACTACAACTATCATCTGTTCTGGGCAGTGTTCATTGATCAGTTCAAGATCCTGAACAACAATACAGATTTCATTCCAATCACCAGTCTTGCACTGTTGAAAGAGAGAGAACCAGTCTTGCACTGTTGAAAGAGGGAGATCTAATCCCGTATTCATTAAATGTAGATAGAATCTATCATATATTGTTTAAACAGAGAGAGAGAGAGAGACAATTAAATAATGTTGAAATTAGTGGGAACAAATCCAGTATTATTTAGAGAAAAGAAAACCAATATCGTATTGTTTAAAGAGAACTAATCCCGTATTTTTGATAAAGTGAGAACAATCTCTTAGTAATTAGTTCTTAAAACACCCTGTACCTGGTACATACTGTCTTAACATACAAGTTCTTAAAACACCTTGTACTTGGTACAGACTGTTTTAAGTAACGAGCTCTTAAAACATCCTGTACCTGGTACATACTGTCTTAACTTACAAGTTCTTAAAACACCCTGTGCTTGGTACAGACTGTTCTAAGTAACAAGTTCTTAAAACATCCTGTACCTGGTACATACTGTCTTAACTTACAAGTTCTTAAAACACCCTGTACTTGTAAAGACTGTTTTAAGTAACGAGCTCTTAAAACATCCTGTACCTGGTACATACTGTCTTAACTTACAAGTTCTTAAAACACCCTGTGCCTAAAGAGACTGTTCTAAGTAACGAGGTTCTTAAAACATCCTGTACCTGCTACATACTGTGTTAAACTTACAAGTTCTTAAAACACGCCTACTACCTGGTACATACTCTCCTGGTAGTGGTTATTAAAACACTCTCTGGCTGCTGCATTGCTGTCACCTGAGTATTGCGTCATTAAAACACTCTCTACCTGCTACATACTGACCTGAGTATTACGTTATTAAAACACTCTCTACCTGTTACATACTGGCCTCAGTATTACGTTATTAAAACACTTTCTACCTGCTACATACTGACCTGAGGTATTGGGTTGATTAAAACACCCTGTACCTGCTGCATACTGACCTGAGGTATTACGCGTTATTAAAACACCCTGTACCTGCTACATACTGTCCTGGTGTTGCGTTATTAAAACACCCTGTACCTGATGCATGTTGTCTTGAGGTGGTGCGCTATTAAAACACTCTCTACCCTGCTACATACTATCCTGAGTGGTGCGTTATTAAAACGCTCTCTACCTGCTACATACTATTCTGAATGGTGCGTTATTAAAACACTCTCTACCAGCTACATACTGTCCTGGGTGGTACGTTATTAAAACACCATGTACCTGCTGCATACTGTCCTGGGTATTGCGTTATTAAAACACTCTCTACCTGCTAGATGCTGACCTGAGGTATTACGTTATTAAAACACTCTCTACCTGCTGCATACCGACCTGAGGTATTACGTTATTAAAACACTCTCTGCCTGCTACATACCGACCTGGGTATTACGTTATCAAAACATTCTCTACCTGCTACATACTGACCTGGGTATTACGTTATTAAAACACTCTCTACCTGCTACATACTGCCCTGAGTGTGGGTTATTAAAACTCTCTACCTGCTACATATTGTCTTGGGTGGTACGTTATTAAAACACCCTGTACCTGCTACATACTGTCCTGAGGTATTACGTTATTAAAACACCCTGTACCTGCTACATATTATCTTGGTGGTGCGTTATTAAAACACTCTCTACCTGCTACATACTATCCTGGGTATTGCGTTATTAAAACGCTCTCTACCTGCTACATACTGCCCTGAGTATTGGGTTATTAAAACACTCTACCTGCTACATACTGTCCTGGTGTACGTTATTAAAACACTCTCTACCTGCTGCATACCGACCTGGTGTTGCGTTATAAAAAACACTGCATGTTACCTGCTACATATTGTGCCTGATGCATACTGGGTGGTGCGTTATTAAAACACCCTGTGCCTGCTAAATGCTGCGCCTGGGTGTTACGTTATTAAAACACTCTCTACCTGCTACATACTGTCCTGGGTATTACGTTATTAAAACACTTGTGCCTGCTGCATACATGCGACCTGAGTGTTGCGTTATTAAAACACTCTCTACCTGCTGCATACTGTCCTGGGTGGTGCGTTATTAAAACACTCTGCCTGCTACATGCCTGTCCTGAGAGTTGCGCTGTTAAAACACTCTCTACCTGCTACATACCGACCTGGGTGTTGCGTTATTAAAACCTCTCTACCTGCTACATACTGACCTGGGGTATTACGTTATTAAAACACTCTCTGTACCTGCTGCATTGTCCTGGGTAACACGTTATTAAAACACCCTGTACCTGCTACAAATGCTGCCCTGGTATTGTTACGTTATTAAAACACTCTGTACCTGCTGCATACTGTCCTGGGTGTTGCGTTATTAAAACACTCTGTACCTGCTGCATGCTGACCTGAGTGTGCGTTATTAAAGGCACTCTCTACGCTGCTGCATACTATCCTGGGTGGTATTGCGTTGTTAAAACACTCTGTTGCTGCATACACTGTCCAAGGTGGTGCGTTATTAAAACACCCTGTACCTGCTGCATACTGACCTGAGTATTACGTTATTAAAACACTCTCTACCTGCTACATACTGCCCTGAGTGTTGGGTTGTTAAAAACTTTCTACCTGCTGCATATTGTCTTGGGTGGTGCGTTATTAAAACACCCTGTGCCTGCTGCATACTGTCCTGATTATTACGTTACTAAAACACCCTGTACCTGCTACATATGTGATGGCAGAGGTGGTACGTTATTAAAACACTCTCTACCTTGCTACATACTATCCTGAGTATTGCGTTATTAAAACGCTCTCTACCTGCTACATACTGCCCTGAGTGTTGGGTTATTAAAACACTCTACCTGCTACATACTGTCCTGAGGTATTGCGTTATTAAAACACTCTCTACCTGCTACATACCGACCTGAGGTGTTACGTTATTAAAACACTCTCTACCTGCTGCATATTGTCTTGGGTGGTGCGTTATTAAAACACCCTGTACCTGCTGAAATGCTGCCTGAGGTATTACGTTATTAAAACACTCTGCCTGCTACATACTGTCGCTCCAAGTATTGCGTTATTAAAACACTCTGTACCTGCTGCAGTATTGATGTTGGGTGGTGCGTTATTAAAACACTCTCTGCCGCCTGCTACATACTATCCTGGTGGTACGTTATTAAAACGCTCTGTACCTGCTCTTTACCTCATATTGTCTTGGGTGGTACGTTATTAAAACCTGTAGCCGCCTGCTACATACTGTCCTGAGTATTACGTTATTAAAACACCTCTGTGCCTGCTACATACTGTCCTGCAGGTGTGCGTTATTAAAACACCCTGTGCCCTGCTACATGTTGTCTTGGGTTGTGCGTTATTAAAACACTCTCTGCCTGCTACATACTATCCTGGGTGTTACGTTATTAAAACGCTCTCTACCTGCTTTACATGCTGCTCTGGGTGTTGGGTTATTAAAACACCCTGTACCTGCTACATGCTGCCCTGGTGATGGGTTATTAAACGCTCTACCTGCTTACATACTGTCCTGGGTGTTACGTTATTAAAACACTCTCTACCTGCGCATACCGACCTGGTAGTACGTTATTAAAACACTCTCTGCCTGCTACATGCTGACCTGGGTGTTACGTTATTAAAACACCTGTACCTGCTACATACTGTCCTGAGTGTTACGTTATTAAAACACTCTCTACCTGCTACATACTATCTCTGAGTGGTACGTTATTAAAACACCCTGTTGCCTGCTACATGTTGTCTTGGGTGGTACGTTATTAAAACACCCTGTACCTGCTACATACTGTCCTGAGGTGTGCGTTATTAAAACACTCTCTACCTGCTGCATACCGACCTGGTGTTACGTTATTAAAACACTCTCTGCACCTGCTACATACTGACCTGGGTATTACGTTATTAAAACACCCTGTACCTGCTACATACTGTCCTAAGTATTACGTTATTAAAACACTCTCTACCTGCTACATACTGTCCTGAGTATTACGTTATTAAAACACTCTGTGCCTGCTACATACTGACCTGGGGTTACGTTATTAAAACACTCTCTTCCTGCTACATACTATCCTGAATATGTACGTTATTAAACTCTCTGTGCCTGCTGCATTTGTCTGGTACGTTATTAAAACACCCTCTACCTGCTACATGCTGTCCTGGTATACGTTATTAAAACACCTGTACCTGCTATATTGTCTTGAGTGGTACGTTATTAAAACACTCTCTACCTGCTGCCACCTATCCTGAGTATTACGTTATTAAAGCTCTCTGGCATTTTGCATTCGCTGGGCGTTGCAGTTATTGAGCACTCTCTGCTGCTGCTTTTTTGCCTGACCTGGTGTGCGTTTATTAAAACACTCTCTGCCTTGCTGTGTACTGACCTGGTGTGCGTTGTTAAGCACTCTCTGCCTGCTGCATGCTGCTTACCAATACTGTTGGGTTGTTAAAACTTGCTCTCTGCCTGCTGCGCATGTTGATATTTGGGTGGTGCGTTGTTAAAACACCCTGTACCTGCTGCATACGTCCTGAGTAGTGCGTTATTAAAGAGCACTCTCTCTACCTGCCACGGCCTTCATCCTGGAGTGGTGCGTTATTAAAACGCCCTGTGCCTGCTACATGTGTCTTGAATTAGCCACGAAAAATAAAGGCACCTTGACGCGCCGCATGCTGATATGTCGGCGGGTGGTGCGTTGCCGAGCACCCTGTACCTGCGCGCATACGGTATGGTGGTGCGTTATTAAAACACTGGTGCCTGCTACATACTGTCCTGAGTGTTACGTTGATTAAGACACTCTCTACCTGCTACATGGCCACTGTCACCTGTTGCTTGCGTTTATTAAAGGCGCCTGCCTGCGCTATCCGTTGGTGCGTTTAGTTGAAAC